>NW_006800038.1:1686023-1710659 GCF_000485575.1 Poecilia formosa
CATCCCCGTTACTTAGCAACCCCAGCCAAGCCCATCCCCGTTACTTAGCAACCCCAGCCAAGCGCATCCCCGTTACTTAGCAACCCCAGCCAAGCGCATCCCCGTTACTTAGCAACCCCAGCCAAGCGCATCCCCGTTACCTAGCAACCCAAGCCAAGCCCATCCCCTTTATCTAGCAACCCAAGCCAAGCCCATCCCAGTTACCTAGTAACCCCAGCCAAGCGCATCCCCGTTACCTAGCAACCCAAGCCAAGCCCATCCCAGTTACCTAGCAACCCCAGCCAAGCGCATCCCCATTATCTAGCAACCCCAGCCAAGCCATCCCCGTTACCTAGCAACCCCAGCCAAGCCCATCCCCGTCACCTAGCAACCCAAGCTGAGTTCCAGCATGTTTGGCCAGCTGGTTTTCAATTCTGTTCAATTCAATTCAAAAATACGTTATTAATCCCAAAGGAAATTAAATGTTGTTGTAACACATTAATTCAGATTTTTCAGAGTCATTGTAGATCATGATGGCTGTTGGCAGGAAATATCTCCTGTAGCAGTGTGTATTACAGCAAATCTGAAGAAACCTCTAACTGAAGTTACTCTGTTTTCTCACGGTCAGGGTTGTCCACAACTTTCTCTATTTTATTAAGAATCCTTTACATACATGAGGGTAAACGCTGAGTTGGGGGGAGGAGGATTTGGCCAGCAGCAGCTCCTTTGGATGACAAGACGTCCTAACTCAACTCATCCTGAAAGAGATGGAAAAAAAGGCAGAACTGAGACTAAAATCTCATTATCTAAGAAGGATTTTGTACAAAAAATGTTTTATATATTAGACTATCCTAATCTGTTCAAGGAAGCATAATGTCACCTTTAAAGCTCCAGCATGTAAACTCCTGGTTTCAACTGTATCGAAAGCTGGAAAATCTCATCTTTTATATGGATTTTACTGTGAAGTAAAAACACATTTTCTTGTAAAACATGATTTATTTTCATGTGTATGAAATATATGTATCATTTATTGATTCTCACTTTGCATAATGTATGTGTTGGTATGATAGGCATGCTAATGTTTTGATATTGTTGCAGTTTTCCAGTACAGGTGTGTGGGAGGGGCCACTTCCTGTTTGAAAAGCTTAAGGAAGTCACTGAATCCATCGCATCACTTGGTGCAACCAAATGAAGGGTTTTATTTTTTGTACAGTATAATTTAGCACAGCATTTCATAACACTCCCATGTTCACTGTATATTTTGCATCTCTGAGTCGCTTTGTTCAAGCCACAGAATTTTCTAAAATATGCCGATTAGATTACAGTGTCAGAGGAAGGACTATTTACCTAAAGCTGCATGTCTTTATATGCTGCTGAAATGCAAAAAGCACCACATCTTTCTTTAAGTTTACATTTAAGGGAAAATATGGTGCATTTAGAAAACTAAAGCTCCATTTTTTGGTTAATTTTGTTATGTTTTTGACACGTAAAGCACTTTAAACTGCCTTGCTGCTGAAGTATGTTACTCAAATAATGATGGAGATAAAACAATGTAAAATATTACTGGTTATTAATTTCATGTAGCATTGGAATAAAATGGATTACAAATGTTTTATGCATTTAAGATGGTAATCAAAGTTTTAATATCAGTAACATGTTTTCTGTATTGGAAGTAATATTAACTTCTTAACTTGAATCATTTCAAGAATCTGTGGAGCCAGATAAACATTAGGGTGATGGCAAGGAGGCTTTCCAACTGCAAAGACTTTTACCTCAGGAGCAAAGCAATAATAACAATGATATGCCAGCTATAACTCCAGATTATTGAGAGGGGTATAAATAAGTTTTAACGTACAATTCTCAAATAAAATATAAACAAAAAAAAACATTTTTCTAAACTGATACTGTGTTTAAATAATTTTATCTCATTTCCTATCGGAAAGAAACTTCTTGGTTTAATAAAAACATTAAGTCTAAACCTTAAAAAAATTATGAATAACTTTGGGATTTGGGAAGCACTTTGGAACCAGTTTGCTAAATCTGCAAAAAATTTTGCATTTTATGTTTTTCAACATGCAAAATTTATGATCTTAGTTAGGCAGGAGGATAAACTTTACACTTTTTATTTTGCTACACCCCTGAGTGATGTAAATGTGCTCCTGAAACAAGCCTGCTTGTTATTTCCTGCAGGCCAGTTTTACACACATTCATATCATCCAAGGACTTATGGAGGCTAAGCGCATGAAATCGTAGACTGCTACGGTTATTATGAAGTCCTTTCTGCGCTCCTATAAATATGTTGAAATAAAAACAATCAGGAGGACCCTGCACAGAGACCCAGCTGTTCAGTTACTGATTATGGCTCAAAACATGAATTAAATAAATAAATAAGGAGCTTTTCACGTTACAGTCTTCTGCAGAACTTTACAAGTCCTGTATTTTGCGTCAGAGTTTGTCTTGAAGAAATCAAGACATCTTTATATTCTAAGACTGGTGTGACATAGATGCTGAGGTTAGAAAGGTTTATAATGCAATATAAACCTACATATTTATATATTTCAATAAAGAAACAGCAAAGACATTGCATGTGTCAGACTTCCTGATCCAGTTGAAATTTATATAGTTGAATCTTTCTGCATAAATGGATGAATTTGATCACTTCTGAATATAAATTTGATCTGTTTCTCTTGTTAAGTGCATTGAGATGATATAAGCTACGAATGGGAATCAATTGATTTATGAAATGACTGATATTATGCATCATTGCAACTCTGACCTAAGGAGAGACATACTGGTCAATACTTGGATTTGTCCATTTTCCTTTGAGTCACCTCTTACTAAAAATGGTGTTATGTCAACTTTATGGTAATAAACTGAACCATCAGAACCACATAAAGACAGTTACAAAGTCGACCTTCTATCACCTGAAGAACATTTTCAGGATTAGAGGACTAATGTCACAGAAAGATATAGAGAAACTCATCCATG
The DNA here is from genome assembly GCF_000485575.1 of Poecilia formosa. Lineage (NCBI taxonomy): Eukaryota > Metazoa > Chordata > Actinopteri > Cyprinodontiformes > Poeciliidae > Poecilia > Poecilia formosa. The sequence goes on from NW_006800038.1 coordinate 1,688,991, forward strand.
CGTTTATCTTTAGTCACACTGATTACTGCAACAAAAAAATCAATCCTCCAGCTGCAGTTGACCCAGAACGCTGCTGCTGGAGTTCTGACTAAAACCAGGAAGATGGAGCACAGCACCCAGTTCTAAAGTCCCTACACTGATAGAATAGACTTTAAAATACTGTTAGTTTATAAATCACTGAATGACTACCAAACAATGCGCAAACAGCTTAGCATATACAACTCTGCTGTCCGAAACTCAAGAAATTTATATTTTACCAAAATAATTAACAAATAATCCCAAAGTTTTGTTTTCCACCACTGATAATCTGATTAACTAACTTTACTGCTTATTCACAGACTCCAACTTATATAAAAAACTCATCATCAGCAACTTGCACTGCAGAAAATCTTACCAAATAATTTTGTTCCAGTTTCTCATGCAAATATACACTAGAAATAAGAGAAAACTAACTTACATGTAGCTTTTCAGCAGGAAATATGAACTTATTTTAAGTCAATAATTCCTTAACATCGATTGGCAGATTATTTCACTTATACACAGACATTTTTCCAAAGCTATAAGTAAATGGCAGATTATTTCAGTTGTTTTCAACAATGCACTTTTCAACAATGTTAAGGGATTATTGACTTAGAAAAAGCTCCTATTGCCTGCTAAAAAGTTATGTTAGTTTTCTCTTATTTCAAGTGTACTAAGATATTTGCACTAGAAATACTTGGTAATATTTTGAGTGTTTTGCAGTGTGAAAAAAACACTGGAAGTCTAATGGGTGCGTTGGATCCGGTTACTGTTCTGCAGGTTATGAATAAGATATGGCAACTCAGAACAGGAGCAGCTGCTGGAGGCGGCAAGCTGATCCGAGTCACACAGCTAATGACGCTCCGGCTCTGGGTTTAGCTTTGCTCTTAATCATTTTATTCCTTTAAACAGCTTCCAGTCGAGTCTTGCTTCTCAGAGACATGAGTGAAACCTTTTCTGTAAAAACTCTCTGCTGATCAGCACACACAGATGTGCATGAGGTCACTCAGGCACTTCCAGCCAACACTGATTTCCACACACATGCATACACATAGACATTTCTTACGTTCCCTCCCCCAAAATCCTGCAGGAGCCTGAAACTCTCGCAAACACTTCACAAAGCGGTCGCTACGCAACACTCCCACAGCTTTCAACACAGGGCGAGTGTTGAAACAGGCTGACTGTGGTAGACAGATCACCAAGCTCAACAAAGCAACCAGAAACAGCAAGACAGGGAATCAAAGTGCAACGAAAACTTTGACTGGGAAAAAAACCCTCCACAAAGTACACGTGTGATTAAACAGATTATGGAATCATTACAGGAGTATTTAGTATTTTCAGTTTGTCACATTATTGTAGAGAAATATTTGCAGACATCAGTTTTTGCACAATCCACCACAGGATTTCACTCAGGTCAAGGGCTGGACTTTGACTGAGCCACTATAATGCCTTGATTCCTTCCTTTTTCAATCACTGTGTTAGGATTGATATTAGGGATGCAAGTTATCAATTAATGAGTTAATCTAAAGCTGATTGATAAGATCAATCAACTAACGAGTAATTGATATTGGCATTTTCTTAAGAGTTTTTTTTCTTTTCTCAATATAAAGGGCTTATTTTTTCATAATATGCTGAATTAAAAAATAAATGCATTTTAACATTATTTTGTATCAGTTGTACTAAATACTGACTGAATAAACAGAATATTGTGGCTCTCACATTGTTAAACTTAGACATATTTATAAAATATAACAGGAAGCTCGTATGCAGACGGAAAAAATAAAAAGAATAAAATAAGTGAGACACTTACAGAGACGTTCATACAGAGGTAATGTCTGTGGAATTAAAAAACTTCGCTCCATAAAGTGATTAAACCATCTTGCTTATTGGTGCCATGTTTGTTTCCATTATGTAATAATTTTTCTCCATAACCTCATCAGATCATTCCCGTCTTCATAGCACATCTCAGTTGTTTTTCATTGAGAAGTTGACGCTGCTCCGTCATGCAGCTCGTTTGAATAACTATTAAGGTGAAAACTTAAGGAACCTGTCCGGCGTTTATATTTCTAAACAGAAACACATAAAGTGCACCGTTCATCCCTCACCGGACTCTGTTTGGACCGTTTCTCGGGTTTCTCTTTCCTGTTAAGTTATGGCGCCGCGTCGCCATCTTTATTCCTAACTGGCTCCGGTAAAGGATGACCAGCGGCGCCCTCTGCTGGACGGCGGCCAAACTACAACACTAAAAGAAGGTCTGAGCGGACATTATTGATTGGAACTATCAGCTGAAAAGAGGCAGTCTCTCTCAACAGTTCCAACCATCTCCCCCCTCCAAGAAACTCATCCTTTTCTAATTGTCCTATTATGAATTTTAACATACCTGCTACCTGAGGCCTGAGGAGTCTGAGATGGAGCTTTGGGTTATTAGTAATCTCATTGAAAATTGCACTATTTAACCTTGCAGTAAATTTGCTGGAACAGCTGTCTTAAAGGGGCAATATTATGTATTTCCAGCAATTGTGCCATTTTATAGCACAACCAAGTAGCTATGTTGCTTTCAGTTGTTATAAAAATACTGTATATATCAGAAGTGACTTAAAAGAAATTTGATTTTGCAGTTTGATGGCTTGAAATTTGGCCTCTATCTCTTTAAGAAGCTCCTTCATCATGCTGTTTACAACCATTTTTAGCAGCATTGGACTGAGAAGTATCTCATATGATGAACTCATCAGATGCTCAGCTCCAGGTGATTGCTAATTGTTGCATGAAAGAATCAAAACAAGATGTTTTTGATGAGTGAATAACATCGCAACACTGTATAAAGCTAAGAAAAAGTCAATTTTATGTAACAGTCCCCGTTCAAATGTCTCCTGCAGGTGAATAATCCTATGCAGAATATCATGGAACAAAAAGTTTGGAAACATTTTATGGCCTTTCCCAGATTGATGGGCAGCAGCAGTTATTCTCAAAGGTCATTTGATTTTAGCTTCTTGTTAGCAGACAGGTGCATGCTTCAGAGCAGCAACCTGCTGCTTTTAAAGAGATTCTTCATGTATTGCATTTAAACCAAACTTTCTGTCTAATCCTATAGGAGCTGTACTTTTATTTTCCCAGTTGTGGACATTTTCTTTCCTGATAGAAGCTAACGCTGTAACCCAGAATCCTTTAGAGTTTTAATGATTTTCGTAAAAAATCTCAGTTCAGACCACCTTGAACCTTTCTGACTGCTTTCTTTGAATTTGTGCTGGTTTAATGTGGAACTATCTGCACAGGAACACCTTGCTTTTTACGGTTCCTTTAAAGTTCAATACAAACTGCAATCCTTAAAAGTTTACCAGTTTAAGGAAACCCATCTGAGTTTGTGTTAATGTTTCGGCTCGGCTGTTGGCTCCGGCTCTCAGTCCAGAGACTCTGACTGCGCTAAGTGCTGCCAGCTGTGCCATAAAGACGGCGTCTCATGCGAGATAGCAGCCTCTGCCGATGTGATCCAGAAAGATGAGGGAATGGATTCAAGGTGAGTGACGTCAAGAAGAGGCACAGAGCAGCTAATCCGAGAGAAGTGAAATATCTGGAAGAGAAAAAAAGTCGTGTTTCCGGAGTAAGTCGTTGTTTCAGAGCAGAGATTGATTGATGGGCTGTTGTTAAAGGGGGAGCGTGGGGCTGGGGGCGGGGGAAGCTTTAAAGTGGCTTAAAAAGTGGAAAATATGTCAGTGCTGCTTTTTACAACACTTGCATTGCCATTAATAAAATAATAAAAGCCACTCTGCCCCTGCCAAAGTAATTTATGTGTTTTCTTATTTTTTTCACCAACTTGATGAATTACTATTTTTCCACTTTCTCAGTCACTACGGCGATACAGTAGAAGAAGAAATGACGAGTTCACAGGGTCAAGCTTTCCACATAATAAATCTTAGGAATTGTTACAGAAAGCCTCAGGACCGATGTATATGTGTGTCTGGTGGAGGTTTGGGGAAAACAAAGCAGCTTTACTGGTTTCACTGGATACGCAGTCGGTCAGTCAGTCTTCATCAAACTCAAACCACTTGGATAAACAAGTGGTATTTTCTTTCAGCTTCACCTCACTCTGTCACTGCAGAGGCAGATGGAAAGGTCAAGGGTCAAATTTTATGGTTCATCAGGTTTACTGTTCTCCTCCTTTCCTAAATTTAATTTAACTATAAATGCGTAGAAACTAGTTATGTTTTGGAAAAACTTTCAGGAGTACTTTTTACTTCTACTTGAGTACTAAGAACTGTTGCTACTCTTACTTGACTGGATTCTCTAATACAGGTGGGTTCCTTGAAGAAAGAACAAACATATTTTACCAAAACGGTACGAAACACAAAGAGCTGCAGTTTATGCTAAAGTGAAACTTCTTGTTAGTGCGTCAGTTTTGTTGTTTAATGTTGTTTTCAATAAGCATTAATTTTATGTAAAGTTTAGCACATAAACTATAAAGCACAGAACTTCACAGTTTGATGACATCAGTTTAAAATATCAAATCAGATTTTATGACTTGAATTTTACTTTTACTTGAGTAATTTCTTAGATGGATACTCTTTAAGTTGAGGAAAAGTATGTTAAAATAGTTCTGCTTTCTTGAGTATAATTTTTGAATTTAACTATAAAGAATGCCTACTCGACCTCTGACATCTATAACATTTAAAGATTATATTAAACCTCAAGCTTTTTGGGGTACAAGCCTCTCACTGAGAACAAAAAATCTTGGAATGTGGTCTTTAACTTTGAAAACTTTTTTACATAACTGCCTGATTTAGAAGCGTGTTTGTCTTTGAAGCAGAACCATCTTGGGAAATTAACCTCAGGATTGTTTCGGAAAGCAATATTTGTTTTAAAGACTTCATCTTGTCCCTGATGTTCCTGCTTTGCGTTTTATGGAGTTCTGCTTTTTCCCCCTCAGTGAAACCAAATGTTTGTCAGAACGGTTTCTGAGATAGGCAAAAGAAAAATGAGTTTGTGAGCCTCGCCTCCCCTCGACAGCCATCCGGTTTCCATCACTCACTAATAACAAACCTGTGACACATCTGAGAAACATTCATGCCTGACATGCAGCCAGCTCTGCTAAACACAGGGAGGGACGAGACATTAAACAGCAGAAACACCAAATTCAATCTCAGTAACTTCATTTACTCCTCCTCCAGCGTTTAACCTGCTGCAGCTCTCCTTTTGTTTGTGTCAGTTCAGATATTATCCATATCCAAAGCTACAACATCTTTGACCTTATTTTCCTTAAAGTATTAGAATTAGATTCATTGGACAAACCTTCTGCAATCCATTAAGCAATAAATATGTTTTCTTTGTGATGTAAAGATGTTTCAGCTCAAATAACTCTCGTTATTTAAGGTGCTGCAGGACTGCTGAACTGTTTTTGGTCCATCAATCTGAGAACTACAGGAATGTGATTTGGCTCCATTTGTCTTAAATATGATAAAGAAGCACATAATTTATTAGCTTGGGAGAGAAATAAAACAGAAAAATAACATTAGGGAAGCTAGTTACATTTGCTTGAGTAAATTTTTGCAAAGATGTACTTTTAGGAGTATTTATAATTTTATTATGAAGTATTTCTACTCTTATTTGAGTGAAATGTCTCTTTCTACCCACTGAATGAAAAACAAAAAATCACCAGACACAAACACACACCTGCAGCTTTTATTAAAATTTAATAAGTTTTTATTGAAAGAAACTGATTTGGAAATTTTTTTATTTTGCCTGATTTTGTTATTTATTGTTAAATTATTGTCAATTTTGTCCTTAAAATACCAAAATTTCAACTTAACTTTCTATTGTGGTTCGTCCGATGATGTAATTTTTGAATATTAAATGATTGATAATTTGATCAGTTGTACTTGAGTAAACTTTTTACCAAATACTTTTTTACTCTTTCTTGAGTCATTTACTTTCATTGGAGTTCACCTCTGATTTATTACCTATTTGTTGAAGTGAAATTTGCTGCTGGACAATCAGTGAGCTTCCAGTTTGAAAGGCTGTAGGGAAATCCTGCCTTCATTTTCCTGCAGGCAAATATATTCTTAGACCGGCATGAATGTTAACTACTTATCTGTGCCTCCTATGTAAATGCGTTTGAAGGTGGTTTTGTGGTGTGAGCTTAAACCACGGCAACGAGAAACTCTACCCCACAAACACAGAGAAAAGATACAAGACGGTTTTTCAACCAAATCCGCTGGTGTTCTTTTGACTGCCTGTTTTTAAATCACTGAGGAAGAAAACAAAGTTTGGCCATGATGAGCATCCTCATTACGCTGATGACCTTCCTCCGTTTCCTCCTCTTCCTCAGCGCCGTCGGCACGGCAGCTGAACCCGGATCAGCTCTGTCAGTCGAACACAAACATATGAAATTTGGTCACAACTGGAAAGATGCGCAAAAGTTCTGCAGAAAGTAAGTTTTCTGTTGTTTTATTCTCTGTTAAGGATTAGAGTTAACAAATGTACTAGCTATCATTTAGTTTCATTTCCACTGATCCAGTTTAGGCCTGCCGCAATAATCAATATATCAATTAATTGCATGACAAATTAAGATGAGCTCAATAATTTCCATCTGCATGATTTATCATTTTCTCTCTTGCTACCAAAAACAGGACGACTAAAGTCTTCAGTTTGGTGTTTTGGTTCAATCAGAAGGAATATTTTGTTCACAGAGACTTCATAATTCACTTTATTTGTTGGACTGTTTATTTATTTTGTATATTTAAAATGTCTTCCAGTTCCAGTGTTAAATGTTCATTAGAATTTAAAGTTCACTGATATCTGAGAATGTGCACTTGCATTATTATGTCATTATGACCATTATATTACTTGAAAATGGTCTCAAAACAACAATATTATCATTTATTGCGATAAATTCTGGGACAATTTATCGCCCAGAAAAAAATTGTGCCAGGCCTCATTATTAAGCTTAAATGTTTTGCTGTTTCACTTTAAATGATCTAAAAGCATTCATTCATTTGAACATTTTATTCAAGAGCAAACACGGCAGCTGAGGTAAAGGTTCAGGTGTGTGCTGAAAGACAAGGGACAAACAAAATAACTACAGTTTGTCCTTGTAGAAACTACTTGGACTTGGCCACCATCTACAACCAGGAACATGCAAACAGTCTGTTCCTGTTGGAGTATAAAGCCTGGATTGGTCTGCACAGAGGAGAACAAAACGACTGGAAGTGGATCGATGGAAAAGATTATAAGATTAAATCGGTGTCAAATGAAGGAAAAAATAATGGTGAAAAGTGCGCTGTACTCGGCTACCATTACTACAACAACAGAAAGTAATGTGAGACTGTTCATTTTTCTGAAATAAATAATCTTTAAAAACTGTTGATCGCAAAACAAAGGAGCAAAAAATTGACTTCACAGTTACAGACGGCCGATAGAAACACATCCAGCTTCATTTTATAGTTTCAGTTCTGTGTGTTATTTTCACTTTTCTTTCCATCCACCACATCTAATTTGTGATGTGACTATCAGGAATTAAAACAACTACAAAACCTTATGTTTGGAAAGCTTTCATTCATTTGCACTGTCCTCTGTGACAGCAATTTGGTAAAACAAGATTGTCTTGATTTAATTTTAAAGTTATTTTTCAGAGTTGCTTTTGTCATATTCAGATAAAGTTAATTTCCTGGTGTGGTGGCTGTGGTAGTTACTAAATTATGAAAGACCTAAACAAACAACAAACACTCAAGATTTCTTAAACCATGAACCAAAGTCTGTTCCCTCCTTTAAAAAGGACCAACATAAAGTTTGCTCAGTTGATTTCTGCTGCAGTATATTTATATAATTATAACTATCAGAAGTATTTACAGGTAAAGACGTTTCAGGTTTTGGCTGATTTGTTAAATTGTTTGAATTTGCTGTCATTAATTAACAGCACAATGTTTTTGTTTGGATGTGGATATGAGGGTTTAAAGCATTAAGTTCTTCTTTTATTCATGTTTTTGCTTTAAGGATTTATAGCAGAGACTGTGAAATGAAATCATTCGCTGCGTGTCAGATAATAAACAACAGCTCTACAACCATAACACAGGAGATGATGAGTTGGTCTGAGGCAAAGGAGCACTGCATGAAAATCAGTCAGGAGCTGGCAACTTTTACAGAGGAGGAAATGACGGTTTTCAGTCAGCAAGACTTTCCCATCTGGATCGGACTTCACAGACATGGTAAAAACAAACATTTCCTCCAGTTGTGGTTTAAACATTATTACAAATAAACCAGATTTGGCGCTAAAGTTGCTCAGGATTCAGAAAGTGACTAAGAAGAATCTGCTGCTTGAACTGAACATCCTGAGCAAAAGTTAAGATTTCCATTTGCAGATAGACGAGCTGCAGCTGCATCAGAAGTTATTTAGCTTTTCCTCATTCTAAGCTCAGGTGGAAAGAAATGTCTGACAAAATGATTCATTTTTTCTTCAGACAGCTCATGGAAATGGAGTTCAGGCCTCCAGGAGGACAAATACTGGAAGTTAGAGCCGAGTGACAACAAGGACTGTGTAACCATCACTTCAGTAACAAAGAGGCTGGCTGTTGAGAACTGCCAGACTCTTCATCCGTTCTTCTGCCTGGACGACAACGTGATCCTGGTAAAGGAGAAAAAGAGCTGGGAGGAGGCGTTTGAGCACTGCCGAGGCCTTGGCCTCAACAGCAACCTCCGCTTCAACCTGCTCAGCGTGAAGCCTGGAGATGAACACAAATATGTGGTGAACAGAGTAACGGAGGCTGACACCGAAGAGGTGGGTTCAGGAGGAAAAGTCAATCAGATCCATTTTCATATTTGAATTATCTTTGAAACAGGGATGGAGCTGTTTTTAAACATCCTGAGACTTCGAGACGCCATAGTTTTGTCAAAATTACGAAACTTAACTTCCTTTCCTCTTCACACACAGATGCACAACAAACTGAATACGAGTTAAAAGCAAGTTATCAGAGCCACCATCTCAGAGAAAACACAAAGTTGTTGCTAATGACTGTAAAATCATGTTTCCAACACAAGATGGTGTTTGGTCCTGGCTTAAAGTAGCACCTCTGTGTCTCTAGCTTTTGCTGAGCAAGCACCTGCAAATATCTGACTGCAGAAAATTATTTGTTTTTTAAAAACATACATTTTAAGATAGGACAGAAAAAAAACACCAGGGAACCTGTAAACTTTGTCCACAGCCAGGATTAACAGATATGAAAAGTAAGTGGAGCAACATTTTAATAGAAAGGTAAAGTAGCAATGCCAAAAAGTTTCAGCACTAACCAGCTAATTAATAATAATGTAATAAAGTAAATAGTGTGTTTGTGCTGCATAACAGGACAAGCACACAGCAGAACTACAAACTGTCTTAGCCACATAATCAACCTTTTAAATTAAGGTGCAAACTTCGCTCAGATTCAGCATCGGCACTGAAAACTCACTGAACTGATGGTTTCGTTTCATCAAGCCAAAAACTTAAATTCAGTCTCACTTTTAATGTTTTATGGTCATAATCCATGTTAGAGGAAATATTTCCATGTGGCTCTTGAAGCTGAATTTGGTAAATGGCTAAAGGACGATTCCACCAAATTTTCTGCTACCTTCAGCATCTTTTATCTACTCTAGTTAAAAAACTACAACACCTAGACTTTTCAAACCTGAACTGGATTATTCTCAACTAATAGCAGAATATTTAAAGCCAAATGTGTGACATTTGTGAATCTTCAATAAAGTGTGATTTCAGAATGTATTTTTTTGCATACCTTGTTTTAATACCAATAAGTACTTCTGATTGAGTAGTTAACTGTTTTCCATATCTTTTTGGAAAAAAAAGATATGGAAAACAAAAAGCAATGCTCTGAAATATTTGTCGACATCCTAAGCATTCGGTCTTGATATCAGAAGAACCATTTTTGCCTCCATCCCTCCTCTGCAAAACACGGAGCAAAATCTGAGCGACTTCATGACAACAGAGAGGAAAATGTTGTTTCTGGAGCCATTTTCTCGCTTTGTTCACATTATTTACAGAGTGTGGAGGAATATTTGCCAACTTGAAGGAGTTTCAGGCATGAAAGGTTTAATTTCTGTTCCTTCTGGTAGGTTTGGACCGGTCTGCGTTTCCTGGGAGATGAATGGCTGTGGATAAATGGGAAAGATGTGTCGTACACTGACCTGCTGAAATGCCCCCCGCTGGGCCGGCACTGTGGGGCCATCTCTAAGAACGACAGGAGCAACGTGGCTGCCAGAGACTGCCTGGAGAGAAAAAACTTCCTCTGCTACAGCTACTAATGTCACCAAAAGCATCTGAGTGTTTCTGCAACAAACATCCTGCAGAAATGTCCAGCCATCGTCTTGAAACTCTAGATTCAGAATATGAGTTAACAGAAACAAGCATAACCACATACCTAAGTTATTAGTTATTAGTCTTTAATTGAAAGTTAATCTGTCAGAGTTAGAGTAAATGATTGACAGGATTTTGCTGATAGAAATTTAAGGAAATCAAAATACTGTACTATCCTTAGAAAGTGTTCAGCATGTGTTTTAATGTTTTGTTTAAGTTCTTAAAAATGCTTTTATCTTTGGAGAAAGTGGCTAAAACTGTTTAAGTCTGTGAATAAGTTGCTGCGGTCATCATGATTTCTTTAAAAAAAGAATAAAAATGGCTCTTCCATCACACCTTTTCTAAAAGTCAACAGTTTAAAAAATTAATTTATCTAAAGACTTTAAAATAAGCACATATTCAATCATGAAATAAATGTTATTAATAAGTGATTGTGATTCTCTTTCATTTCCCTACTATGCTCAAATTGTCCACAGAAGTGTGTTGCACTGATAATGAATCTCACAATAAGGATCTCATGTGTAAGACTGATCCTTAAAAGTGACCTTTTATGCTTCCAATATACAAATTGTTTTCCACAAAATGATTTTTAGATAATTAGGTTTTTGTTTGGTCAGTTCTGCCTATTTTGAGCTTCTGTTTTAGAGTCACTTTAAATTCAAATAATCTGCTGCTGGCCACGCCCTCAAACTCAATGTTTATACTTGACCTTTATATATGTGAAAATGGTTGAAAACAGATGTGCCATTACAACTGCACATCTTTGAAAAGCAGAAGTAGCACTTCCTGCACAACCAGCAAAAATGCAGGAAGTGGTTTTTGGATGGTAAATCAACAACAAGACACTTGTCTTTTCCAGCAGCCATTGTACAGTGGTAAAACCAGCTGACCAAACATGCTGGAGCTCAGCTAGGTTATGTTGCTAGGTTAGGAGGCCGGGTTCAGCTGGGGTTGCTAGGTAACAGCACAGTGGCCGCCAATTGTGGCTTATGAATTGGAAAGTTTTTGGGATGGTTTGTTTTCCATACACCAAAAAACATTAACTTCCTGCCAGAAAACGGCTGGTGGCTTTTCAAGTTCTTAATCTGTTTCTAGTGGAGACCCAAACAGAAATGTGAAAAAAATGAATTTTATACAATATGTTTCCTTGAAATTGAAAACACAACCATGCACTCTGTTTATTTAATGCGGACAAACCTCGCCTTGGACTCTGGATCAGACTTATTTGCCACATTTGCACACAAACAAGAACTCTGACTTCAGTTCCTCTTTGCTCTAAATAGTATTTGAGAGCAGAGTGACCATGAAAAAACAGTGAAGTAGAAAGTCATAATGCTGGGGGAATAATAGAGGAATGGAGGATTGTATTGCTGTCTGAAATGATCAGACATCAGGGCATGTCTATGCACTTTTCACAATAAAATTTCAAATTTAATTTTTTTTTTTTGTTGCCATTTTTCCAGCCTCCGTAAGAACGATCTGGAAAATAGAACATTATTCTCTAAATAAATATATAACATGGAGTTCTGACTACGTTAGACCAACATTTAGCTTTATATCGGAGCAAGACTTAGAGAAACTCCTGCTCGTTTTTTTAGCTACCCAGAGCAAGAATCAGACATGGAGAACCAACATTTAACTCCAGATTGTACAAATCTAGAACTGAACCCAGAACAACCGGTACCAACATTTAGTTTGATCAGTACAATCCAGAGAAACCCCGACTAGTTTATAAATTACGGACTCTTATAAGACATTAAGAACCAATATCTAGTTTTGTACTTTTAGCTTTTTGTTTCTCTTTTGGTTTTGTAGTTTTGATTGTATTTCCTTCTAGTTCATGTAAAGCACTTTGAGCTGCCTTGTTGCTGAAAATGTGCTGTGTAAATTACCTTATCTTACCTTACAAAAGTAAAGATCAGTCAGAATAAACTCTAACCTGCAGCATTAACCTGTCACCAGCTCCATCGGCCCGATCTGACCTCTAATCTTTCTGTGAAGATGTGGAATTACATGACAAACCAAGGTACACCAATAGTAATTTATCACCACATGAATGTGCTTCATACCAGTTATGTTAAAGGCCATTGTCCTGACCTTTGACCTGTACAAGCCCTGAATGGAGGGGAGATCAGCGAGTTTAGTGGATGAGCCACATCCCACAGTGATGGATGTTTAAAACTGAATAAAAAATAGAGTTAAAAATTGGGCTAAAGCGGGGTGATAAAGTCCAACATGTAAGTTAATATTTACTTCCATTATTTTCCAACCAAGACGTTTGAAGACTGTGTGATTTTCTGCATTGATTCTTAATCAAATGAGGAAAAATATGCAAACCGTGACCTTGCAGCCAGATGTGACCTTGCAGGAGAAAACAGGACGACCATCTCTGGACTGAGGAAACAGGAGCATTCACGTCTTTATCTTGGTGTTAATCAATTAAGCTTTTATTTCTCACTTTTGTGACATTTTTCTCCAGGCGATCCAGGCTGTAGCATTTTGTCGTCAGTTGAAACACTTCATGTCGGGCAAAGTAATCCCTTTATTTCCCTGCTTCGTCCTTTTCTTCAGGAAGAATATTTTCCTGTTTTTCACCTGTAGGAAAATCTTTCCACTGATTTGCCAGCAATCAAATGTCTTAAAGGCGAGATGGGCGTGATAGATGACTTTAAGTGTGTCTCCCAGGCAAATGCCTGCTCTGGCAAATACGGCCTAAAATAACAAGACGTCCAATTGGACTTTGTTGGCTCATCAATCTAGTTCAAGACCAGAAAGAAAAACCAGTGGGTGAAGACAGACAACTGGTAAATTACCTAACACTGACAATACATGATCAGAGTTTACATCTGTTATGTGCTCATGTGAATAATTTGTTTTTGCTTTTTTAATAGCAAAAGAAAGCATGAAGTGAAGCTGAATTAAAAAACTTTTTGGATATAAAGGAAAAAAGATGCAGAGCAGCCTCCTGGGATCGCTGGTTCTGCTCAGCTGCTTGATCGCATCTGAAGCGCCTCCGACTAAATATTACATACATTTCACCTTCGGTTTGACGTGGGACGAGGCGCAGCATTTCTGCAAGAGGTGAGGCTTTCCAACGATAATATGCTTTTATGTGATCATAAAAAGGATAAACATCAAGAACTGAAGTTACAGAAATGAAAACAGACAGATGGACAGGAAACAGCAGTAAAAAGAACTTAAGAGTTTGAAAAACTTTAGACGTTAATTGATGAATCTCTGAATTTTTTTCTGAAAGAGAATAATCGGCAATCAGAACACAACTGAAATGAAATGAATTTCACTGAAGGTCTTTCAACATTTTTGATCGAACTTTAGTTGGACCTTTGCTACTTTTCAGTCCAGTTCATGACTGTTTTTAAGATTTGTTTTGTCCACTTGTACTTTTTTTAAGGTAGAAGAGAAAAGACGTTCAGGAAATTGTCCAAACCAGGAGTCAGAGCCTGTTTCACGCTTCACCACGGAGGATTATTTAGCAAATGTAACTATTTATGTGTTTTTCTCCAAAGCTATTACACCGACTTGGCCACCATCTCTACGGCCTCAGACATGGACAGCATGGACTTGAAGCAGTACCTGGTGTGGGTCGGCCTGCACAGAGAATGGTGGAGCTGGAAATGGTCTGATGGAGCGTACTATCACGTCTCAGACTGGGGGAAGAATGAGCCACACCAGGAATACTGTGCCTCCGTCTATTTCAGTAACAAAAAGTAATGGACTTTAAAGAAATGATGAGATCAATTTAACTGGGTATCTAATGTATTTAGTTTCATTCAGTCTAAATGAATCTGGGCTCTCCTTTGTTAATTTGACACGAGTTTTCATTCAATTTTCTGTGGGACATTATGTAGAAGTGTTAAGATAACAGCTGATAATGCTTTAATGTAGTATGATTGTCTTTTTTCCTATCTAAAAATCTTTTCAGTATTAGTACCATACAGGAAAACATATAAAAAATAATAAAATCATGAGAATAAAGTTATAGTAATTTGAGAATAAAGTCATATAAGAATGAAGTCAAAATAATATGAAAATAATGTTAAAAATATTTCAATAAGAGTCATAAAATTACAAGAATAAAGTCATATTAGGAGATATTAAATATTTAAAGTTTACTTTTGTAGGACTTTATTCTCACAATTTTATATACACATGTATTACTTTTTATTTTTTACAGTTTTGATTTTTTCTTACTGATAGTCATTAGCCTATATGACTTATGTAACACATAAGTTGATAGAAAAATGCAACACAATCATCCTCCAAACTATAAACCTTGAAAAAAAAACGTATTAATGTCTCATTGTTTAAATGAGCTACAATCCGATTGACCGTTTTATTTTATACGCTGGCAATCTACTGTTTTCTAAATGAACACTGTAAAAATAATTTTTGCATTAAATGTACCTTCTTTTGATTTCTCTGAAGGATTTATTCCAGAGATTGTGGAACTCGTCTGATGTTTGTCTGTCGGGATGGAGAAGAATACACGTTTGTAAATGAGACGAAGACTTGGCCGGAGGCCTTGGACTACTGCAAGTCCCAGAACGGAAATCTGGCCAGTTTCAGCAGCTCCGACATGAACCAGATCTTTACTGAGTTTGACTTTCCCATCTGGATTGGACTGCGCAGAGGAGGTAACAACCAGAGATGCAACCTGCTACAGTTTTTCAGTGATAATTCAGACATCACTGATATAAAATCTGATTTGCTGTAGCCACATATCACTAAATATTTATCTGAAAATACAGATTTTAAAGATGTTGTAAACTTTCTGTCATGCAAATATTGTTGCAGATAAATCTGACGTTGAATGAGAGAAAATCCACAGTCAGCTCAAATTTTTCTTAAGAAATTAACTGGACAATAATATCAGGAGCAGCAACCAAAAATAAAATAAAATTTGGATTTTGAAATGCAGAATGGTATTAAGTGTGCCACTTTATTTGAGCTATTTGACAGAAACATCACCTGAAAAATATAAAGTTTTTTTGCATATATGAAACATAGAGAACACATTGAAACATTGAACACCTCCACCCACAATCAACATTTTAAAATAAAATAAAATTCAGCTAAAAAAGACATGAAAAAATAAAATGTTAAATACATTTTAAAAAGTACACATGCATAAAGGTAACATATAAATATACAGATAAATTAAATGAGGTTTCAATAATTCAACTGTAAACCCTAGGTTAAGAATCCCTTATTATTAAAATATAGATGTATGAATTGAAAAATATTTAACTAAGTTAGCAATTTGGATATTTTATATATAGTGTCAGCAAGCCTACAGGTGGATCTATTATTTCTGTAACAACCATAAAAATATTAGAAATCATTTTTTTCATTTTCGGTAGCAGTTAGATTGTATAATTCAATATTGTTTTAAATATATAATCATGCTAGCTTGGTGGTTTCTTGGGGCCCACTGGTGATGCAGGGGCCCTAAGCAGCAAATGCCTTGGGCCGGCTCTGTCTTTACCGATGAAACACACAGACAGGATCGATATGTGACTTTTACTGCAGATTGTAAACAGACCAATAACTCTTACATGCGCTAAAGCTTCGTATCTGTTTTAGGTGGGAACTCATTCAGCTGGAGTTCGGGGGATTCAGGGGTTACAAGCTGGAAACATGGCGAGCCGAGCAGCGACGCCAACTGCGTGGCCTTGTCCTCGCTGAGCAGGCTGATGGCCACCGAGCCCTGCGACGTCCGGCTTCCCTTCGTCTGCATGTGGGACGGGAACGTCAACGTGCTGCTGGTGACGGAGGAGAAGAGCTGGGAGGAGGCGCTGGAGCACTGCCGGGGCCTCAGCAGAGACGGCCTCCGCTTCGACCTGGTCAGCGTTCAGCCTGGAGACGAACACCAGTACATGATGGGCAAAATCATGGCGGCAGACACCGAGGAGGTGCGTTCAAACACCGCGGGTCTGACCTTAAGGCTGCAGTTTGTAGCTTTTACAAAACTATGCTCACTACGTCCCAACAGAAAAAAAACAAAACCAAACACCTCCACCCACCAGTGCACAAAAGGTCAAAAACAACCAATCAGAGCCAGGAGGAGGGTCTTAGCGCTGTCAATCATTCTCCTTTACTGAAGCTTACTGAAGCCTGAAGGAGGATGATTGACAGCGCTGAGATCCTCCTCTGGCTCTGAAGGTCGTTTTCTGACTGAGAAAACAGTCAGAAAACCGCCTGACTGTATTTCTGCTGTTAGTACTGGAAGGAAATTTCTGAGCTCCAAAAGTCGAACATTTGTGAGAAAAACTCTGAATTTTTTACATTTTTATTAATGTTTATTTTTTTCTAGGAAAAAAAATAAACATTTCTGAGCTTCAAAAGTTACTAATATTAAACTTTTTAAATTTTGAAGGATTTTCTATAATTCTTTTGAAATTAATGTCAAAATGTTTGAATATATTCTTGCTCATTTTGGCTGTTGAAGCTCAGAAATTTCCTTGTGTTTTCTAAATAATTTCTGACTTTAATCTAAAAATTTCAGAGCATTTTTGGCAAACATTTTCTTGTTTTCTTTGGCCCTGGATCGGCTGCTCTTAAACTCAACCAGTAGCGGTGAGTCTAGTTATCTCATCTCCTCCAGATTAATTTTGTATTGAATATTTTATATATGCCGTATGAAGATAATTTGCAGACAGGCAAATTTTCAACAAATAATTTGAATTACTTTGCACAGAAAATCCACAAATAGATGAAATCGTCTCTTCCAGCTTTGCTCATCCAGTGGATGTTTCTTTGCCAATAATCAATGGCATCATGTCTGAAAACCGTATTTTTCTGGACTTTGGATAGATCTCTGGAAGCCACTGTTTTTCTCCTGCAGGTGTGGACCGGCCTCCGTTTCCTGGGCGATGAGTGGGTGTGGGTGAACGGAGCAGCGATGACCTCTGACCTGCCTCAGTGCCCCATGCTGGAGCAGCACTGCGGAGCGTTATCCAAGAACGACACCGGCAGCGTGGAGCCCAGAGACTGCTCAGAGCGGAAAAGCTTCCTCTGCTACAGTTTTGCTGCCTAAACTTTAGTTTACCTGTTAGAAACATTGGCGTACTCCCTATTTAACCCAGAAAAGGATTATTTTAGTTTATTAGTAGTATCAGAAATTGTGGAATACGCACTATGTAGATTAATATTATACAGCCCAGAAAAGGAATTAAGATTAGAATTACTACGAACGTAGAATCCAGAAATAATCAACAGGAACTGTCACCACTTAGTTACTGTTATATTACTACTCGTTAAAAACTGTAACTACTCACTTTTAACCCAGAAAAGGAGTTAGATTAGTCACTCTTTAGTTTATTGTTTCAGAAACTGTAGAGTTTCAGTATCTAGATGCAGATACATTTGGATTGAAACTTTGTTTTAGACTCCTGTTCTCCCAACCCAGAAATGGAGTTAGACCAGAGGAAACTTAGCAACCCTGAACAGGAGAACCTAGTTTACATACTTTAGATCAACATTAGATCCTTTTTCTTCTTTTGCTCTTTCCTTTGGTTTGTTATTTTGTTTGCATTTCCTTTTAATTCCTGTAAAACGCTTTGAATTGCCTTGTTGCTGAAAATGTGCTATATAAATAAAATTACCTTTACCTAATCTCACTGTTAGCAGCCAGCTAGCTTCAGGAAAAACAAAATTTTACTCAATGAGAACCTTAGAAAATCTGTACTTTTCAGCAGAAGCTAAGAATTTATTTTAAATTTTATTCTTTCTTAAAACTAGTTTAGTAAAAATGTAGACAGTTTGCAACATTTAGAGATGTTGCACCATAAAATGATTTTAAAAATAAATGAATTGTTTTGACTTTCCTAAAATGACATAGAAAGCTCCTCCTGCCTCTGTGTTGCTAATCTGCTGTATTTATTCTGGATTTACAGGCTTTGAGTTAAAAATAAAGGAAGAGGCTGCCTTCTTGCAAGATTATGGTTTTGAGGTGTCTGATAGTTATAATAATTAAAGGAATAAATATATTTGGGATATTTTGCTCTTCTTTTTACAACACATCACAACTTCAAACTATAGCTGGGTTTTTTTCCCCAACTAGAAAATATAAATAAAATTGAAATTACACTGGCTCAGACACTGTTTTAATTTCCAGATAAACATTGACCTACATTAGCAAATGTCACCAAATTAGATTTAAGCAAATAAATAAAACGAATTGCTCACCGATAAAATAGTTTTGTCCAAACATAAACTAAAGCATAGTTTTCATTTAGTTTCCTCACTATTTTTTATTTCTTTATGGGTTTATTAATGTTGATATTGGATAATCACAATCATTGATTAAGTTTTGTAAGGAAATACTAATTTTTTGAAAAAAAAAAGAAAAAAAAAAAGGCCACACCCAAGCCTGATAACCGGTACTAATGGGGAGCTATTTGTAAAGTTACTGTAAAAAATAAAAATAAAAAAAAAATAATAATAAGTCATATATTTATAAATGTTCTAGTTCCAAACAAAATATTTAACAATTCACAAATTACTTAGTTTACAATGTAAGGATTAAGATTAGGATTGATTAGTGGGTGTCTAAAATAATAATATATATTAAAAGTTACTTCTAATTTCTAGTATTTTAAAGGTTTATGTATCTTTTTTTAAAGATTAATTTATGATCTCTGGAAGGATTTTACAGAGATACAGAGATTATTATTTTGAAGTGAAAAAGTCATGTACAAAGTAACACAAACACATTTGCATCATAATTTTCTGTTTTACTTGTTTCCACTTTTCCTTTTGATCCATAGATTGAATCATAAAGACAGAATAAGACAATCAGAATTTATGTATTAGGATCTCAATATTTATATATATATATATATATATATATTATTATTTTTTTTTTATTCAGTTTAAAAATGCACACACTAAAGTCACATCATTTTAATCACTGGCTGATTTACGTGTGTTGTCCACTAGATGGAGCAGTAGAGCAAATTAAGCATCATGTCGCTTATTTCATTTCTAAAACTAACGAAATGAAAACTGAATTTGAGAAAACATTTTAGTTAACTGAAATAAATAATTAATGGGGGGAAACTATAGCTAAGCAGAACTATATCATGCGTTTACGAGGCTAAAACTTACATAAAAAGATATTCTTTGTTTTTATGTTTCTGAATTTATTTATTAGCCTTTCGAACTGATGTGAAATTTTACGTCAGCCATTTGCAATTTATGGCAAATGGTAATTTTTGCCATCTGCTCATAGTGGTGGCGGCTCCTGGGCGGACTAGTCATAGAACTGAATACGGGACTAGTGGCCAGGAGTGTCCGCCTCTCCTCCTGATGGGACTTACACTAGCCTGGGAAATGGTGGCAGTAAAAGCTGTGAGGAAACACTAAAGCTTAATTGTTCAACAATAATTCAGTGCACTTTTTGAAAATGATATCTTCTGTTGAGTATTTATTATCCAATCTATGTAAATAATCACAATACAATATTGTAACCTTTTTGAATTCTGCACTTAAAAATGAACCAAAGTATGAAAAAACCATATAAGTAATAAAAACTAAAACTAAACAATATTTAACTAATAACTAATAAAACAAGCAAACACATTAACAACTAATTAAAACAAACTGAATTAGAAAAAAAGTCAAAACAAAAAAACTAACTCAAAACTATTTTTAACCTTGTTATCACTGTTACTTTCCTCAGCTGGATCTCAAATAAGCTGATGTACGGAGGGCTGGATGGACGGAAGGAAGGAAGGATGGATAATGGACAGATGATAATAATGCAGTAGTACATTATTATCACTCAACAGGCTGAGAAAACAGTGCAAACAGAGCTGCTGTATCCCTTTTTCTATAGCTTCCAAAACAAAAATTCTCTTATGTTTGGGTAAATTTCTATTTGTTCAAAGATTTGCTTACACAACTTTATGGATCGTTAAAATAAACTGCAGTGATGCCTGAGCTAATTCAAAACTAATCAAAATGAACTTAAAGCCATACACAAAAGGCAACAGGACAGAAACACCACAACAAAATGGCAGCACCTCAGTGAATCCTTGAATTATTCTTTTTACTTTTTAAACAATGAAAAATGTCAGAGCTGCATCTCAGTTGTTCATTTGTGATTTATGTTACAAACCTCTAATTAAAGTATATTTAATTTATTTCTTAAACAGCTACTATTTTATAATATCTCAGTAAAATCTAACTATATTAAGTAAAGTTGCATAAATAAAAGCTGAATCTCATCTTAAATGTGCTGCAGAGATGACCAGGTTTCTTAAGGATGTTTGTAGCCGTAACAGAGGAAGTTTTTTCTCTCCAAACAGTCCCTGGTCTTCACTCCAACAGTCTCATCTTTTGACAGCGACCCACAGTGTTGCCCCGGGGTGGGGCAGGAGGGCAGGTCGGTGTACAACATGTCTGCTCCGTTCACCCACAGCCAATCACCAGCCAGGAAACGCAGGCCGGTCCAAACCTGCAGGAACGAAAAACGAGATTTATCAGGCATTATGTCGCACACAAATACCAACATTTTGTTAACAGCAAACTTTGACGTATTTTTCTGGCATTTAAATGGAAGTTCTTTATGCAAAGCATATTTAAATTCAGTATGTTTCAATATTTCAGCTATTTGTGTATTAATGAGCAGAGATGCGCAGAGTTCCCAAAACTTTTACTCAAGTTAGAGTAGAACTACTTCAACATATTTTTACTCAAGTAAAAGTAAAAAGTGGCCGTCCAAGAAATTATTCATATAAGAGTAAAAAAGTATTTGGTAAAAAATCAAATCAAGTATTGAGTAACTGATCAAATTACCATTTAATATCTAAAAATTACATCATCAAAAAAATATAAAGTTAAGAGGAAATTTTGGCATAAAGGACCAAAATGACAATAATTTATAAAAGTAACAAAAAATAACAAAATCAGGCAAAGGAAAAATGTTTCAAAGCAGTTTATTTCAATAAAAAATTTATGAAACTTTAAACTGCAGTTGTGTCTGTATCTGGTGAATTTTTGGTTAAAACATGTTTGTTTTTCGTTCAGTGGGTAGAAAATCCAGAAATATTACTGGAGTTAAAACATATTCTTAAATATTAATATTTAAAAAGTAGGACTGGTATGCTAAAGGTGACCCATTCTGCTTCCTTGAACAGGTTAGGATTGATCTATTGGCGAAACAAAACAAGTTTATTTCATTTTTTTCACAAAATTATTCTTAGATATTGAGATTCTATTTTATTTTTAACATTATCAAGTATAATATTGATCTAAATCATGCGTACTCCACAATTTCTGATATTACTAATAAACTA
>NW_006800038.1:1711649-1715610 GCF_000485575.1 Poecilia formosa
ATGTGGAAAATTCAGACCAGCTTGCAGTGAGAAGAATGAAAGATAATGTATCTCGTTTTTATGTTCGCTATTATTACTGTTATGACGACTAATTTTATTGGTTTCATAAAAATCGCTGCAAGCTGTAGTCGTGAGTCTTTACTGTCTCTACGGAGTCCAATCCAGATGGGAAAATCCTCATTATGAACGTTGTTGTCCAGATCAGAACCGTCGATATTCGCCAGCTCTTCATGGTTTTCGTTACAGTACTGCTGAGCTTCAGACCAGCTTTTTGCTTCAGGTATGAAAATATACTCTTTGCCATGGTGACCTTGCCCGTTATGTTGAGGGTTGTCCTGGCAGATGAAGAAGAAATCACTTCCACAATTCAGGCCATAGATTCTTTCAAGAGAAACAAAAACAAAGGAGCATAAATAATTACCATAAATTATTGATAAAATTAGCCAATTTGTATAAGATTACATAAACATCCGATGACATAAACATCGTACATAATAAAAAAATCTTTTTGTTTTTAAAAACTTACTGGTAATGGATCCGTTTCCTACCTGTTGATTAGTAGTTCACTGTTGTTAGTGCAGAGCGCCAGCCATGCAGAATGAAGTAGGAAGCAAAGAGAACCCAGAAATGATTAGTGCGTCTGTTCAGTGCAAACAAAATTAAAAATCATGTTGAAAATTGAGTTATTTCATCCACTAATTGCCATTATCAACGGCTGCTAGTGTTTTTGGTTCTCATTTGTGTTTTACTTTGGAATATTATTGTCACTTAGGTGTTTCCATACATATGTATTCCTATGGTTTATGGTGCGTTCACACCAAACGCGTTTCGATGCTTCAAGTTCGATGCGTCTGCACTTTAAGGTCGGACAGTGAAGCGCCTCAAAGCCTCTGGGCGGGTGTGAGAGGAGACTCCGTGGAAAACTGTCCTTCAAACTCTTCCACGGTCTCCTGCATATTTCGTCTAAATAAATATGCTTATTTAGCATTTATTTAATGTGACTCAACGTTTTTGCTGGACAGATTTATATAGCTGAAATGCGGGGAAATATTTTCAAATAGTAAAAGTTTTAACTTACTTGACTATCCTGCTTCCTCCCAGATCCTCTTCCAAAAGATCCTTTCTATTCCTTTCGCTGTAGTGATAACTTGATTGGAGCAAACGGCGACATTATTCTGTCCTCCATAGTTTATTTTTTCTGAGATCACGTCGGAAAATGCACCACTACGTGGCGAAAATTCAGTTTTTTTCCAACTCTGGTGTCAAAAGGCTCAAAAAGCTTCAAATCGCGCCGCCGCGCCTCCACAGAGATTTTGAATGTAAACCCGATGGGTCTAATGCTCAAAACGCATTTTGTGTGAACGCACCATCGGACTTGACCAAAAAGTAGTTTTCAGTGTTGGAACCTTTGTATTTGTATGTTTCTGGTACACCCGTAAATCCGACGCACAAGCGACGTCCACAAACAGGATTAAACAAAAAGCAAACATCTGTTTCTCTTGTTTTACAGACGATTGATTAATGCTTAAAAAAAATCTGATGGGACTCTGCAAAGGATTTGTGTTGTGTGAAAGTTTTGCTAAAAGGAGTTAGCCTATCATTGAAGTTATTCCAGCTTAAAATAGCATCTCAGTGTTGCAGAAAGTATAAATGTCCCGACCCAAAATGCACCCTAGGCACAAATACACTCCTTCTTCTCCACATAGTAACTGCAATTAGTCAAAGTTTGAATTTCTTGATGCTCTCATGTGACCAGTTGTGGGCCACATGAGACCCAATGTTTGGGATTTTCAAGCATATTTAATTAGAATATATCAGGAACTGGCATTTGTACGTATTTTCAAACTTGGTTTGCATACAAATTAACATGCTAATCAAGAGATTAAAGCAGTCTAAACCAGACTCATGTTACCTGTTATAATACCAGACATGGTAGCTGGCTGCAATACATTCTGCACTGTGGGCAAAGGTTTGGTTTTCCAAAGAGTCGAGAAAATATCCCTTCCCATTAGACAACACCAGATCAGACCACTTAGAACGGTCTCCATCCAGGCCGATCCAGGTGTAATATCGCCCCAGGTTCTGGTACTGCACGTCTGCTTTAGAGTAGACGGTGGCCAGGTCGGTGTGGTAGCTTTAGGGAATAAAAAAATATCTGATTTACAAATGCAGAGTCACAATTTATTTTGATTACATAGCACCTTTACTGAAGATACATAGATTCAGAAGTAAAATTATGCAGCTGAAAATGTGAAAATCTTCAGAATGAAGTGAGAACATTCATCTACTTACCTGCAGCTCAATCAAACCTCTAATGTTCGACTATGTCACATTTTCCAGAAATCAAAAAACTAATTGTGGAAAACTGAGAAATTAGTTGCAGATTCATCCCTCTTGATGTAAACGTTTAAGTCAAAGTTTAGCCAGTTTTCAAAATTAATTTCTGTTGAACTGCCACTGCTTCACACATTTCATATTTTTGAGCTTCATCTGGATCTTTAGAAGAAGAATAACTAAATTATTTCAGTCAATTGATATTGTGTTTCTTTCTTTTGTTTTGCCCTGGAATGTATATTTATGGAACAACAACCAAGCCTGAAATGTCTGAAATGTTGTGAAGCTCCAATGTGACTTGACCAAAAATGAAACAGCAACAGGTAATTCAACTGTTGCACGCAAGTTGACAAAGACAAAAACAGCAGAACCTCTATGAAACCTCTAAGTCAATCACCTTTACTGAGACTTTTTGGGAGTTTTTAAACTCAAACTGAAGTTTATCTTAAAGCTACAGGCTCCTTTTGTAACACAGGTTCCATATGCTGCTCTGTATGCTTTAGAAATCTAGACAAATTTATTTCTACAGCAACAAGCCGGTTCAAAGTGCTTTAAATCATAAAAACAAAACAAAACAAAACAAAACAAACGACTGAAACATCAACTTTTCTCATTTTTACACATTAAAATGTTGGTTAATGTTTCACTAATTATGGTTCAAAGGCAACTCAGGAGGGTTTTAAGTCCAGATTTAAAGGAACTCAGTGTTTCAGCAGTTTTTCAGTTTTTTGGAAGTTTGTTTCAGATTTGTGGTGCATAGAAGCTCAATGCTGCTTCTCCATGTTTGGTTCTGGATCTGGATGCAGAGCAGAACCAGAACCAACAACTGAAGATCTTTAATGTATTGTGGTACTAAGCCGTTTAGTGATTTTTAAACAGACATCACTATTTAAAAGTCTCTTCTCTCAGTAGAAGGATTTTAGATCTGGGTGATGTGCTACGTCTTCCTGGTTTTAGTCAGAACGCCAGCAGCAGGTTCTGGATCAGCTGCAGCTGGAGGATTGATTCTTTAGTCAGACCCGTGAAGACGCTGCTGCAGTAATCAATGCGACTAAAGATAAACGCATGGATGAGTTTCGATCGCGCCGAGACATCAGTCCTCTAATCCTGGAGATGTTCTCCAGGTGATAGAAGACCGACTTTGTGACTGACTTTATGTGGCTCTGAAGGTTCAGGTCTCTAGTCTCAAGCTGCAATAACCGAAGCTGTGTGTCGACTCTAGAGTCATAACTCTAGATCGCTCCTCTTTAGGTCCACAGAGCTTCAGTTTTGTTTCTGTTCAGTTGGAGAAAGTTGTGGCACATCCACACATTTATCTGTTCTGCACATCTGATCATGTTGATGGGTTCAAAGGTCAGCTGGTGACATCATAATGTAGAGCTGTGTATCATCTGCATATTTATGGTAGCCAATCTTACTTCCTGTTATAACCTGAGCCAGTGGGAGGATATAGATATTGAATATGAGGGGTCCATGGATTGAGCCTTGGGGTTCCCCACATGTGACACTTTGATGTAAATGAATCATTTTAATCATAGAAATCCTTGTTCTTCATGTAAGATTCAAACCAGGACTGGAATGGATCCAACTCTCCAGTCGTTTCATAATATTTCCTGAATCTTTCTTG
>NW_006800038.1:1715620-1758047 GCF_000485575.1 Poecilia formosa
CTTTATGACAACAGTCATAAATATTCATGAAGGCTTATTGATGGTCATGACAGGTGTTATGTCATGTTTATGACAGTGTTATGTCAGTCTTATTCACCCCCCTTCAAATAAAGTGTTACCGAAATTATTCATATAAGAGTAAAAAAGTATTTGGTAAAAAGTCATATCAAGTATTGAGTAACTGATCAAATTACCATTTAATATTTAAAAATTACATCATCAAAAAAAATATAAAGTTAAGAGGAAATTTTGGTATAAAGGACCAAAATGACAATAATTCATAAAAGTAACAAAAAATAAAATCAGGCAAAGGAAAAATGTTTCAAAGCAGTTTATTTCAATAAAAAACTTATGAAACTATAAACTGCAGTTGTGTCTGTATCTGGTGAATTTTTGGTTAAAACATGTTTGTTTTTCGTTCAGTGGGTAGAAAATCCAGAATAATTACTGGAGTTAAAGCATATTCTTAAATATTAATATTTAAAAAGTAGGACTGGTATGCTAAAGGTGACCCATTCTGCTTCCTTGAACAGGTTAGGATTGATCTATTGGCGAAACAAAACAAGTTTATTTCATTTTTTTCACAAAATTATTCTTAGATATTGAGATTCTATTTTATTTTTAACATTATCAAGTATAATATTGATCTAAATCATGCGTACTCCACAATTTCTGATATTACTAATAAACTAAAATAATCTAAAATAAACCTTTTCTGGGTTAAATAGTGAGTACTCCACAGTTTCTAATAGGTAAACCAGTAAAAGAGTGACTTTTTCAGATTGAGCTGTTTTCGGACGTCTTGTCACTTTAAATCCAAATAAGCTGCTGCTGGCCACGCCCCTCAACTCAATGTTTACATTTTGAGAGAGAGAGAGCGTTTTACTCGATTAATCGTAAAAATAATCTATAGGGTACTCGATTACTAAAATATTATTTTACAACAACCCTAGTAAAAACCAAACAGATGCACAATTATACAGCTGTATATCTTTGAAAAGCATTAGTCGAGCCTCCTGCACAACCAATAAGAATTCAGCAGGTGGTTTCTGGGTTGTAAGTCAACAAAACACTTGTCTTTTCCAGCAGCCATTATAAATCGTATACAGCGGTCAAACTAGCTGGCCAGTAATGCTGGAGATCATCTTGGGTTGCTAGGTAGCAGGGTAGTGCCTCCAGACATTAAATTCTTAAGGTTTTTGAGATGGCTCATTTTCCAGACACAAAAAGACATTAACTTATTGGGTGTTTTTTTTTTTTTAATCTTCTTGGGTTGAAGCAGTTGAGACTCAAATGGAAGTATAAAAAGGTTTATTTTGTCAGCCTACCTCCTCGGTGTCGGCCTCCAGGACCTTCCTCACCATGTAGGCGTGCTCCTCTCCGGGCTGCAGGCTGAGCAGATCGTAGCGCAGATCGCTGTGGCTGGACGACCCGAGGCCTCTGCAGTGCTCCAGCGCCTCCTCCCAGCTCCGGTTCTCCTTCACCAGAACCACGTTGTCAGAGACGCAGAGGAAAGGGAATTGCTTGTCGCAGTTTTGGGCAGCCATGTTGAACGTCTCGGAGGACATGGAGACGCAGTCGCCGTTGGAACTTGGCTCATTTATTTCCCAGCTTTTATATTCTGAAGGGCTTTCAGTCCAGTTCCATGATCCACCTGCAGAACAGATGTGGAAAATTCAGACCAGCTTGCAGTGAGAAGAATGAAAGATAATGTATCTCGTTTTTATGTTCGCTATTATTACTGTTATGACGACTAATTTCGCGCCGAGACATCAGTCCTCTAATCCTGGAGATGTTCTCCAGGTGATAGAAGACCGACTTTGTGACTGACTTTATGTAGCTCTGAAGGTTCAGGTCTCTAGTCTCAAGCTGCAATAACTGAAGCTGTGTGTCAACTCTAGAGTTAAAACTCTAGATCGCTCCTCTTTAGGTCCACAGAGCTTCAGTTTTGTTTCTGTTCAGCTGGAGAAAGTTGTGGCACATCCACACATTTATCTGTTCTAAGCATCTATTCAGTGATTGGATGGGTTCAGAGTCACCTGGTGACATCCTGATGTAGAGCTGTGTATCATCTGCATAGTTATGGTAGCTGATCTTACTTCCTGTTATAACCTGAGCCAGTGGGAGCATATAGATATTAGGGGTTTTAGGACTGAGCCTTGGGGTTCCCCACATGTGACACTTTGATGAAAATTAATCATTTTAAACATGGAAATCCTTGTTCTTCATGTAAGATTCAAACCAGGACTGGAATGGAGAGTCCGATCCAACTCTCCAGTCGTTTCATAATATTTCCTGAATCTTTCTTGGACTGGGGTCCCTGTGAGTATGTAGTCAGGGTTTTGGGCCGGCGCCAGGCCCTGACCCAAACCCTGACCCAAACCCGGGGTCCTTCAGGGATTTGATGGACTTTTAGGGGCTCTTCAGGTTCAAGCGGGAGAACGTCTCACCAACACTTTCCAACCTTTTTGCTGATAACACGGAAAATAAAATTAGATTTTCCAGCATTATTTCCTCCTCTTCCAAACGTGTAAGATTTTCACAATCGATCTTCAAGATCGATGATGCGTAAAGCAATAGTTCTGACAAATCTGGTTCTTGGTGCCTGTTTGTTTTTCCGACAAAAACAACTTTTCATTCACACCTGGAATTCAACATTGATTAGTTTTAATAATTAAAAGTAATATACAGAAATCTCACCGTCTGCAGATGTCCTGTGCGTCCGCCCAGCTGGCTGGATAGATGTTGTACCTGTAACTTCTCTCCAGTACCGATTCCAGGGAAAATGCAAAGCCTGTGCTGAGGAGGAGGAAGATCCAGGATCCAGAAAGGTTCTTCATCTTCAGCATTCAGTTTCTAAAAAGAAAAGGCTTTATTAATGCAACATTAATTCAAACTAAAGTTTTTATTTAACACACATTACCTTGCTGTAAAGAGTATGAATAATCAAATAAAACAATTCCAGTATCTCCGGTGTTATTGGTGTGATTACCTGACTAAGCGATGCTTCGTCGTCTCAGGAAAGTGCTGCTGCTTTATGAGCCTCCAGACCTCGACTGCAGGTCCTGTTATTTCAGCTTCCATGTTTTAAACTCATTTGCTTAGCAAACATCAGTCTGGTGTCACTGTCTGTCAGATATATTTGACTGCTGGCAAATCAACAAAGAACCGGATCAACAGGGAAGTGAAATTATTTTTCTAGGTAACTAAAACATATGCAGAGAAATGAAGGAAGAATTAAAGAAAAAACATTAACTCATATTAATCGCCTTTTAAGAGTTTTAAATAGCTAAAGAGCATTAATATTTGATGGAATATTATTTTAACAATTTTGAATGTTTGATGTAATTTGTTTTATTCTAAGTTGTTGGAGTAAACATTTTTAAAGTTAATTCCCCATTTATTGCTGCTACATAATTTGAACAATTAATCTACCATTTTAACCCATGAGAATCACAATAATGTGCAACCCTAACAATTCCTGTAAAATAAAGATAAATAGTAATGTGACTTTTACTTAACTGAAACTTCCCGTCTTCCTAATAGGAAACATCGGCTAACTTTTCCTAGCCACTCCACAAAATGGGAGAGACAAGAGAACATACCTTCAGCCATAGATTGAAAGGTAAGGAAACGGTTAAAAGAAAACTACTTGTCTAAATGCAACTACAGTCAGTTCAATAATTATGCAACAGAAACAAATCTAGTTTAAGGTCGACAACTTTTGGGAGCGATTCTGATGTTAAGATGCTAAAACTTGATAAACTAATTTTGACTGAATCTCCAGTCCCTCAACACCGCTTCTTGATTTTCCTCAATATATTTTTTATATAGATTAAAGGCGATAAAGTTACGATCTGTTGTCAAGTTAGCAGGTTTTTGCTTCATCTAAGTTCCTTCGTTTAATCTCCATGTTTTAAGTCAGTTTTATTGGAACAATATTGTTGCTTTGAGTCCTGGGGTGACATTTCTAATGGCGCTAAATCAGGCTCATATTTGATATGTCCACGAACACAAATATTTAAAGATTTGATTTGTGTGGTGACATCTGGTGGTGAATTTCCAGATTGCAGCTTCATGGACTATTTTGTAACGATTCAAACTACATGCTGCTGTAAACACACAATACAAAAAATGCACCTCACCCTTTTTAGTTTTATTGCAATTTCTACAAAACAATCTCAAACATGTGTACAAATATTTTTTGTGGCTCTCAAATGACTTCAGACATTTTCTGAAAATTCTGATACAATATTCAGCCAAATGTTTGATGCGTCTGCTTGGACAATATAGAAGAAATTCACAAATATTTGCAATAATAGTTACAAAAGTTTTAGTAATTTGAATCAGCATAACCTTGGTAACTATATATAATAATTCAAAGTCTTTTTTTCTAAAACAATAACCAAGTTGGCACCTTAAGTAAATTAAAATTGTGGATCAAATGGTTCAAGCAACAAGGCAACAACCCCAACTTCAGATTTTAAAGATACAATCTTAGCAGTGGACTTTAACTTTTAACCCAGCCCAGTCTCTCTCTCTCTCAGTGCTGAATCATGAACGTCCTGAAGCCAAAGAAATCTTTAGAAGCTGCTCTGAATCGCTGTGGCCTCCAGATGAGTCGATGTTGCAGTAACTTCTCCACCGTTTCCTTATTTTCTCCAGTCATAAAGTCTTAGAAATGGCAGAAACCATTTCCAGACTGATGAATCGATGCTCTTCAGATCCTTCAGCCTACTTCATGTTGTCAGGATGGTTTCATTTGAAAATGTCTGACTTTAAGTCAGACCTGGATGTGGCTTTTGAAATTAAACCAAGAAATGTGGCAAATTATAGTTATAAAATACAGGGAATGGTAAAACCTGGCCAAATAACAGATTATCTGTTATATTTAATCAATTATCAGTGGTATTTGCTAAACTAATATCTGAAAATATCTGTTTCCATCAGAGGAAACAGATTTTTCTAAGAGTCTAAAGACCTTTATTCAGGTGTGTAACTGTAACACAGGAAGTTTTTTCCCTCTGAACAATCCCTGATCTCCATGCTGCTGTTGCTGCTGCTTTTGGACAGGATCCCACAGTGTTGCCCCGGGGCGGGGCAGGAGGGCAGGTCGGTGTACAACATGTCTGCTCCGTTCACCCACAGCCAATCACCAGCCAGGAAACGCAGGCCGGTCCAAACCTGCAGGAACAACGGATTACTTGTACAAATCTGTAGAGTCAAGTTCAAGTATTAAACCTGAAACGAGTTGCAAACTGAACATTTTGCTGGATGTAAAGCCTGCAGTTTGAGAACTAATACTTTAAATCTGTATTAATGAGGGAATAAGAAATTGAGGCTTGAACAAGATCTGTGAAAACTTCTGGACAAGTAAAAGTTATGCATTTTCAAAAAATGTTTCTCATCCTAAATTTGCCTCCCAGCTGGTAAACCTGAGCTGCTGATCCATTTTAACCTTTAATCAGTTTCTGAACTATGCTGTAAAATGATCATTTATAAATGTGCCTTTTCTATACAAGCATCCATATAACGCCAAGGGATTTAATATTATTCCATTATTTTATGTGACTAAAAGAAGAACTCTTGTATTTTTACTAAATCTTTGAGTCTTTTTTACCTTTACAGTTTTTCTGCCAACAGTTGGGCCCAAATCTACGTTATTTATTATTTGACTTATTTTGCATCAAGTTTGATGCTTTAAAATGTATTAAAATCAAGTTCTAATTTTTGAACACCTCTTGTCCTCGTTTGCTTGACATTAAAGCAAATAACTGATAAGGATATTTTGTCTTGTAAATTCATATTTGCATCCCACCTCCTCGGTGTCGGCCTGCATGATCTTGGTCCTGATGAAGTCCTGGTTGTCTGCAGGCTGCAGGCTGAGCAGATCGTAGCGCAGGTTGCTGTCGCTGGAGGACCGGAGGCCTCTGCAGCGCTCCAGCGCCTCCTGCCAGCTCCCATTCTCCTTCACCAGGACCAGATTGTCTGAGATGCAGACGGAGGGGAGACGAGTATCACAGCTTAGGGGAGCCATCTGCTTCGTCAATGAGGAGATCGAGCTGCAGTTGCCGCCGCCGACACTCGGCTCTCCTGACCAGTTTGTATAGTTAGAGTCTCCCCAGCTCCATTTCCACGATGCTCCTGTGAAAAAGGTGGGAAATTTATCGGCACCAACTCTGCAACCTAAACCAGAATTGGTCTCTAAATGTTTGAAATTGGGCTCAATAAAAACATGCATGCCACACATTTAAGAAATGTTTGATCTTTTTAAAAAACAAAAAAACAACAACGAAGCAACAAAATTTAAACATGCATTTCCAAGAACATTAAAGGTGTCAAAGGTGGGAAGTTTGATGAAATTATGAGATCAGCTCAGTCATTCTTTTCCCACCGTTAAAATATGAACAGCCATGGCTGAGAAACAATAAGACTCATTTAAAACAACAATTCAGAAGAATCTATTCCTGAACATATTCAAATGAAAAGGAGCCTTTAACCAGGAAGTCTCACTGTGTGATATTCATGTTGACTTTGCCTTTTTGTTTGGGGCAAACATGAATTGCAAATCAGGTTTAAACAAGCAGGTTTCCTGATTTACTTAAACACGACTCCCTGAGGGGCAGAGGGCGGGGTGATAAATTACTTTCTTTCCAATCCTTCTCAGCTTGATATGATTATTATTACAGCAAAGTGTTATAACTGGTTAAAAATTAAAGATTTCTTTGGAATGGTCAACCATAAAATCCCAATGAAAAATCTAAAAGTTTGAGGGAGAAGCCAAAGCTTGGGTTGGACCTGTAAATATTTACAAGTGAATCAGTTCAACATCTTCATGTTTGTTGAAACCATGACTCTGGTTTCAGCAGTGATGGTTTACCGTCTTTGTGCAGTCCGATCCAGGTGGGAATGTCCCGCTCCAAGAAGATGGCGAAAATGTCGCCAGAAAGACTGACCAGGTCCTGATGGTATGACCTGCAGTACGCCGACGCTTCTGACCAAGTCTTTGCCTCGAGTACAAAGACGTAACTCGCACCAGACCGACAGGTGAAGAACAGACGGTCTCCACAGTCTCTGACGTAGATCCTGTTGAGAACAAACATTTACTGAACCATCAACGTTTAAGAAAACAGGATTAACAGAAGATTCTGGGAGTCATGTTGCCATGTTCGTCCCTCTTTAAAAATACATTTGGAGGGCTTTCATTCTTTCATGTTTCAGGAATCTTTTAATCTTTGGTGACAGAAAATTAGTTGTAATTTTATGTTTTTTAACACGAAGAGCACCTTGTACCGCGATTCAAGGTAAACTTGATCGACTCCCACAAAGTGACACCATTTCCACCTGGAGGAACTGCTTACATTAGGACAGTTGTAAACTGCATAATAAAGGAGCACTGTTGAGATGATGAGTTAAAAGTGGAGTGTCAGAAAGAGCTGGAGCTTCTTAAAGAGACAGACGCAAAATTTCAAGGTGTAAAATTGTAAAATTTTAAGTCATGTTTGATATTGTTACAACGCCAAAGTCTAAGGGATCAGGGGTGGCAACATAAAATGTGTCCAGAGAAAGGAAGGTGGAAATTTAAAATGACTAATTACAAAAAGGTGTTTTCAAACAAAACAACTTAACACAATTAACACTCAGTGTCAAATGAAAGACAACAGGAGCTGTGATAAACAGATGATTACCATTCAATGAAGGGGATGGAAACTGGTGAAACATTTACCAAAATAAATGACGGAGGTATTCAAGTCTCCACACAGAAGGCTTTAATTTTACCTGACAATGCTGACTTAAATCTCTGAGTCAGTCTTACTTTTTGTCTGGGTGTGTGACAGAAGCACAGTCTCCCTCAACGTTTTTGACGTTGTCCTGCCAGTTGACATGGTGAGTTTGACGGTCAGACCAGACCCACTTGCTACCGGATGACGAAGTCTCTTTATGCAGACCGATCCAGGAGCGATACCGATTAAGGTACACAGAGTTTACATCCGATGGTGAATAGAAGGTGGCCAGGTCGGTGAAAATACTGCAAGGACAAAAAAGTAATGGGTTTGAAAAGACATTATGTGCATGCTGTTAGCTTTTAAAATGTATGAGTGCATGAAACAGTGAAATGATGTAGTTATATTTCTTTGAATAATTGTGGTAGATAGAGAATACAACACAGTTAAAGAATAGATGATACAAAGCAAAAGCTTTTTTAAAGAGGTCAGAATGTAGTGCATCAGTGTTGCATAAGAGGAAGCTAAATCCAGAGGAGAAACAATTCAGAGCAAACACTTTCTACAATAATGGAAAGGATGAGTAAACCTGCAGCTTTAGTGCAATGTTCTCATAGGCAGTAAGTAGGACATATAGACCTTTATTCAATCAGCATGTTATTTTATTTGTTTCACATTCCAAATTTTACAGGCAACCATTGCAGCGATGAAGGAAATTCACTGCAGATTTCAGGAGGACTTTGATTTATAATGTTTTCACCCTTGATGGTCTGATGGACTCGGTTCAGTTTGGAACAAAATTGCAACATTTGTTCCATTTTCAGCTGCTGTGGATCTTTTTCACACTGCACTGTGTCAAACGATCCAAACTAGTTGTAAAACTTGTTCCACCTGTTGGGGCGCTGCACTAAGAACCACTGAAGAAAACAAAAAACCTCAAGACACCGAGCGCAACTCTCTTCCTCACAAACTAAACAAAACGGAGAGGCGTCAGATTTTAGTTGGAGGATTTCTCTTTGGTAAGAGACCAAGTCATTTCTGCCATTAGTGCTAGACTCATTTGTTTTGATTGCATTTACCCAGAATGCCTTGCGCTGCATTTCTCTTCCTGTTATCGGAGCGCTGTCTGTGCACTTTAATACAGCGACCAGACGCTGGTCCCTTCTATAGAACCGAGGTTTTTAGGCCGACCAGAGTAAATGTCATTAAATGATTCTGATTCAATTAACTGAAAATGAACTCCATACTTCCTGATGACATCATCCTACAGGATTGTGAAAGGAGGAATAGAGCTGGACCAAGCACAGAACCAGGTTCTTCTGAATCAAGACAACATTCAGCTTCTATGGAGCAAACTTCCAGAAAACTGCAAAACAGCTGAAACACTGAGTTCCTTTAAATCAAGACTTGTTTTTTTTTAATCAATAATAAATGATACATTGACCAACATTTATAATGTGCATTGATGGGACTCAAAATGTAACACCTTTCTGGTTTCTCATTTGGTGATGTTACGACTTTATTTGCGTTTTTATGATTTAAAACACTTTGAACTGCCTTGTTGCTGAAATGTGCTGTACAAATAAACTTGATTGATAAAGGCTAAAAGATGGATTTCTGTCAACAACCACTGCAAACAGCTCTGGGATCCATTAGATCTTTGAGTTCATCGTGTTACCTGCTGCTCTGAAGTCTAGAAAAACTGAATATTTATAATCTTGACTCTTAAGTCACAACTAAGCAAATGAGAATATATGCACCTTTAGCTTCTCTGATAGTTTAGCTACTCCTCGCTTACACTGAGTAAATGCATCAGGAATCTTACCGCCTGCAGTAGTTTTGGGCCATCTCCCAGGTTAAAGGGGATTTAATGTGTTTGTAAGAAATGTCCACCACAGATCCCAGGCCGGCTCCAACACCGCTGCTGCTGAGGATGAGGAGGAGAATCAAAGGTCCGCAGAGGCTGCTCTTCATCTTCAAACTGTTTTCAGAAAAGTGCTTTGAATAAAGCAGGAATTAATTCAGAGGCAAGTTTCTGATCAGACATGAACCAAATGAATTTCTTAAAGATCTGCACTGCAAAAACAAAACATTGCCAATTATTTGTCTAGTTTCTAGTGCAAATGTTTTAAGACAGACTTAAAAGTAACTTCTCAGCAAGAAATAAGTTTAAGTAAAAAAATTCCTTAATATTGATGAAAACATTCTAGTTTTTTGGCAAATAAATTAACGTACAACATGGAGAATGTCTTGTTATAAGGGAAACCATCCACCAGTAGAACCATTTCCATCAACATTAAGGAATTATTTACTTAAAAAGTTCCGACAGATTGTTGAAAAACTAATTCTCTCATTTCAAGGTTACTACTATATTTGCACTAGAAACTAGACCAAAAACACTTGGTAACATTTTGTGTTTTTGAAGCTTGAATCCCATCAGATTAAAATAAAACTGTTTAAATGGTGGCATTACCTGCAGATTCGTCCAGCTGAGGACCTAGCAGCTTCTTCCCATCAGGTTTTATTTATAACGCTTATAGAGGTTTAAAAGCAGCCATCACGCCCACCTTAATCCTGCCGGCCTAGAAAACATTTGCCTTCTGGCAAATGAAGGACAGATTTACCTGCAGACCTAAACAAAACCCAGTCAGCCCTGAAGCTTTGGAGGAGCAGGCAAATGAAGCCCAAGGAGACCAATAACATAACAAGGTTAACTTCGATCAAAATGGGACAAATTCAGTGTTTCTGGCTTATAAAGTCTGACCTTTAATAAAAAATTGTAAATATGGGATTTTTATTTGTAAAGTTCACATTTAAAAATGAAAGTGATAAAATAGACTGCAGTCCATTTATACACAAATTAGTGACAGTCTAAACATTTTAGATTTAGACAACTTAAATTGAAGTTAGACTTTAGTGGGAAAGTTTAAGGTTACTATGACCATTAGCTGAATCAATGCATAACAGTTTTATGATTCTTGTGTGATGAATGGGCTCATGAAAAAGACTTCAGGAGTTTAGTTTCTCTGGCCTTAGAATTACCATGAAGTCATTGAATCATTTCTTTATCTACAGTGAAAGACGACATGCTGCTGTGTGACCAAGTGGCTCATCAAACCGTTCTGCTCCAGGCTCTCTCCTGACTTCGATCAGAGACTTTGAATAAATACAGATTAATATATTCTCTCTCTGGTTCTTGAAACAGTTTCTCTCTTCGTTAAAGGAAAATTTCCACAACAAGACAAATGTTTTCCTTATTCACAGAAAAGTGTGTAAATTTCCACTGTGTCACC
The DNA here is from genome assembly GCF_000485575.1 of Poecilia formosa. Lineage (NCBI taxonomy): Eukaryota > Metazoa > Chordata > Actinopteri > Cyprinodontiformes > Poeciliidae > Poecilia > Poecilia formosa. The sequence continues at coordinate 1,726,638 of NW_006800038.1, forward strand.
CAAGAAATAAATGCAACACATTCTAGTTACTTGGGACAGCAGCAGTAAAATTTAAGCACTTTCCAATGAACGTTTTCAAACTTTTCCAGCACCACTTTGGAGATGATGCAACTGAACCAAAAAAAGTTACCCTTCACAATACATTACTGTCATTACTTATGTTATACCGAAATGTCTGACAACACCAATACACCCGACTGCAGAATGCTAAAAAAAAGAATCATCTCCCATTTTCAATAATTGTCAAATTTCAACAGTATGTTTCTCAAACTTAGGCTTTTAAACAAATGTTGGATCACATTTTATAACAAAGTTTGCTGGTTGAATATCAAGCACTTTCCAAACCTTGAAAACCTCCATTTGAAATTCAAGCATTTAAGGATTTCAAGCATCTGGACCCTTGGGACCCGTAGGAGAAAAGATTTCCTCCAGATGATTAAAGATCAAACATTAAAAGCAGAGTTAGATCACATCATCACAGAAATGTTTTATTCCCTTCAAACAGCCCGCACACCGCACGCCGCCGCACCAAGACGTCCTGCTTCAGCCTCCTGACGGACGTCAGATTGGTGACAATAAGATTCAAAGAGAAACTTTCTGGAAGTTCTCTGTAATCCCAACCTGCTGATTTCTGTGGAACTACGCCGCTGTCAGGTAAATGCAGAAGGACTGAGCACACATCCCAGAGGAACTCCAAAGCTAAATTTGGGGAATTCATCGTATAAAACGACAAAGTACAAGTTGCTTCTCAACTGTCAAAGGAGCAGACATGAAGCATTTTCTTCCATCTTTCTCAAAAAAAAACATGTCAGCAAGTCTAGGATCATTTTACCTTAAAATTTGTAGATCGTTTTAACTTTAAATCTTTTTAAAACGGCAACAAAATGCAGTGAGATTGATTGAAGCATCGATGGATGGATGACAGCTAGCTAGGCAAAAAGCTTTCCGTTGTATAAATAAAGACGATTCAACTGAATGATATGCATATTTTATTATGCATCATTTTAAGTGCATTGAAACCTGCAGGAATCACATTTCAAGTAAACTCCATATTACATCTGAAATGCAAAAAGAAAAGCAGTTACTTTAACCTTCATCTCACAAATGAGTTCTGCCAGGCCGGCTAGAAATCCAGAAAAAAAAAAAAAAAAAATCTTGTTTTTTAAATTGAGATTTTTTTCAGAACCTCGTGAACTGACCTGGGTTGGACATGCTCCGCTCCAGCATCTTCAGGGTTTCTCCGGTCAGCGTGTGGAGCTCGTCCTGCAGCCGGCGGTGGCCGTCCAGCGTCAGGTGCCAGAAGCACGACTTCCTCTTCCCCTCTTTGCAGAGCTGGTTGCAGGTTTTACGGAAGCTGCTGCTGAAGCACAGGTTGTGGCGGATCGTGTTCTTCCAGCCGTCCGGAGCCGTCTGGAAGAAGGGGAAGTGCTCTCTGGGAGAGCAGAGGGAACGGTGAACCGAAGATGAACCACAATGCAAACCGGAAACGGTTTCCAGCACATTTTAAAGATTCTAGACAGAGACGGTGCCTGATCAATTAGTGTAGTTTCTCTTAAAAATCAGTAGAAATGGCTTAACCCCCCATTCTGGTGTCCATTTTTTACTCCAAAAGATAAAAACTATACAGAAGAGCAGAACCTTGTCAATATGAAGTGTGGCAGTGGAAGACGGCTCATTTAACCAGTGTGTCTGCATTCATTGGCTCTGGTTCTGACCTGGTGAAGTTGTAGATCTGCTGGACTTTGAGGCTCCCCGTCTGGCTGCTCTTCAGTGCCAGAGCGACGAGGACGCAGTAATTCACCGGCGGACGAGGCCAGCAGCCCGGCTTCAGGGACTTCAGGTCCTGGGAGGACAAAACCAAAGCTACCAAACACCGAGTTCAACTGTACATTTACAGAACCAAGTTAGAATCCCGTTCAGGACACATCCATGTTCCTGAGGGTCTAAAGAAAACGGTCTGAAATTTAACAGGTTAGACCGATTGGGTCATGACGACTCTAAACTGATTTCCAAGTTTTTGAGAACATTTCTAATAAAAAAATAAAAGTAAAAGGACAATGTGGAATTGTAAATAGAAAATGCTTAAAAAGAAATTCTAAGAAGTTTTCTAGAATTAGTCTGGAAATTAGAGTTTCAAAAGTCGAAAAATTTTAATTTTTTCAGCTTTCCAAGTTTTTTCTAGAAAATTTCTGAGATTAAAATAAATTTTAATTATTGGCAAAAATTTACTCCAACAAACCGTTTCAGAAAACATACCAGTAGCTAAAATGTCCACTTCCATCAACAGCAGCGTTTCCATTACAAATATGGACAAAACTTTGGCAATATTCCGCCAACGTTGAAAAACTCACATTTGTGGCGTTTCCATTAAATTAGAAAATCAACTAAAATCAGTCGTGAATAATTTTGTCCAGACAAGTAAAACAAAAAAAAAAAAAGTTAAAAAATTCTCACACCAAGAAAAGCTTTTTAAACCGTCATGTTTATTTTTTAAATATCAAATTTCACCTTTATGGTGAAGGAAATGCAGCTGCTGTTCTTCCTCACCACAACTTTTGTGATCTTCCCCTTCCGTCTGGTCCGCACTGGTTTGCTGGAATCTTCTTTTATCTGAGAGTTAAAGATGAGGAGAATAAACACAGAAATCCACAATAAAAAAACTCATTGTTGTGTCTCAAATGAACATTTAAGAGCCTTATCTACAGGACGCATTCAAATATAATCCTGGTATTTGATTGAATCTGTTTTACAGCAATAAATGGAGCAGAATACAGATGGTGTTGCTGTGCAAGTCTCTGCTTTTATTAAAAACTAGCTTCTTAATGACACTTTAGTCTGAATTGGTCTGTCTTAGTGGAATAATTTATTTTGTCAGTTAATACATTTCAGTTGCATGCACTCTAACATACTGTTCCACTTAAATTTTATTCATGAGAAAATGCTGCTTGAAGCTGAAAATGGATTTGATTTTCTGCTCCAATCGGGTAGGAATAAAAGCTCATAAAGCTCCATCAATGTGGGAACAGCCATCAAAATTTAGAGCAGACAGCTGCAGGTTTGTTCAAATATTTCACACTTGCCAGGAAAACTTTTGAGTTCTGCTGCTAGATTTGGTTCATGCATCATTTTAATGCAGAGCTATAATTTGCACAGTTCTTCTTATACTTTGTTTTTCTTTGCAGGCTGAAATTCATGTTTTTTTCAGAAGATACAGAAAAAGGCAACAAGCTGATGCTCCATCTTTACCACACAAAAAAGTGTTAATTGTGCAGATTCCCTAAGAAATTTGACTGTGATGCTCCTAAAAAAACAAAAATGTGCAAGTATAAATTAAAGATGGATTTTTCTGAAAATGCAAATCCCACATTGGATTAAATCCCATCATGAAGGAAGGACAGGAAAATGATAAACATTTGATAAATGATAAACATTTGATAAATGATAAACAGGTCAGCCATCAGCATTGCATGTTATTTGTGACAGATGATATCTATAAATAATCAAAGTCAGTTTATAGAGAACGTGAAAACGGTTGGACTGTTGGAGAAAGGATGATTGAAGTGGCCAACAAAGAGGCGGAAAGAGAACGAGGCGCCGAGACGTGAAATAGAAGACCTTAGTCAACTTTCATCTGAAGTCGATTCCTGGGTGATCCAGGCTTTTATTTTGGAAGTAGATTGTTTTTTTATTTTGGTAAGATTGTGTTTTTTGCAGTGCAGGTCTTAAATGGGTAATCTTCAATTCTTTATGCATCTTAGATAATTTCTCCCCCTCATTTTCTACAAAACTAAACCCCTAATTCATGCATGCGTTTAATAAAACCACAAGCGGTGCTTTAACCTTGTATTTTTATGTGATCCTCTCAGAGTAATGCGAGTTTGTTACCATGCGTTTGGCTGTGGAGGAAGCAGGAAGCAGCAGTTCCTCCTGATGGGGACATGTCAGCGGATCGGATGTGGACGGACCCTCCATGTCCCCGGGCTCCAGCTGCAGCAGCTGGTTAGCATGACCCGGGTCAGGCTGGAGGTCAGCGTCCGTCTGCACATACTGGACCGGACAGGCGATGTTGGGATTCACCAGCAGCCACAGGTTTGGTTTCACAAATGTGTCTGATGGAGAGAAAAGAAGAACGCATGGCACAAAAATCTGCAACTTTCATCAGAGGCAAAGTGGGAAACAAAAAACATTCATTTTTATAGCTGGTGGAGCAGAAGCTGAAACCAACATTCATTTTCTGATCTTATTTGACCTCATATTCATAACGGACAGCTGGATAAAGTTCCTCTGTGTGAACTCACCCGACGTCTTATCGTACCAAATGAACTCATCCTTTCTTCTGCAGGCTCTTACCGAGGGTCTCTGGGCCACATGTTGATCATTCACTTTATCTTCTGCCAGAGTAGACAAACCTCACTGACACACATATGAAGAAATTACATTTTACACAAAAAGAGACAAACCAGCCTCCAAATTCCTCTGTGTTGCATAAACAAATATTCATCTGCACCGTTTCCAGCCAGTGGTTACACGGCAGCTGCAGTTTATTAAAACAATAATGGAAATGTTCACCGTTACAGTTCTGGTCGGTGGTTGTTGCCAGGTTGAGCTCTTTGTCCATGTCCCAGTCGGTCAGACCCACAGAGCAGTGCAGGCCACAGAACCGGCCTCTGGTTTTCAGCTGGAACGTCATGCTTGGACCTGCTTCAGACGTTCTTCCTCCCTGATGAAGAGGAGGAAAGTGAGGCCAGCAGGCTGTTGATTCAGCAGCTGGAGCAGAACCGCCTAATTGGACCCAATCAGGTCTAACAGAGAGCAGCCGGTCCAGAACTAACGCTTCACCCTGAGGATGGCTGTTTTTTATAACGATCATTTAATTTGTGATCTAGTTGGAGTGAAAAGCTGGTTTGTGTGGTTTAGTTGTAGCAAAAGTCAAATAAAACTTTATTTTTCCGTTGAAAATCCACCAGAGGAGAATTTAACAGCTTTACTTAAACAGGATCGTTCTGTTTGTTTCTCTGAAAGAATTTATTGACACATTAGAAGAAAATTCCTTGAGTTCAAAGACCAAATCATCTTGTCTAAGTTTTGTGGTCTGAACGAACAATTTCCAGAGATTTTTCCTAAACATGGTTTAAAATTCTTCAGGGATAAACTGAGTTGGGTCACGTAAAGTATCAAACAGCACAACAGTCCAACATTTACCACATTCTTATCAGTGTAAATCATAAAATTATTATTTCTTCAAGTTAAACCTCCAAGATACATCTCCAGATTTACAGACTCTAAGTTTTGCTTTGGACTTTAGCAACTTTTTATCCTCCGACGCCTATTAGAACCAGAGCAGACAGAAAAAAGGAGTCAATTCCACACAAAAAACAATTTCACACAAAAAATATTTCTGAGCTCCAAAATTTGGAAATTTGCAATTTCTAGAAAAGACGTGAAGATTTCTAAACTTGAAAAGTAAAAGATTTTTTGGGAAAAAACCCTAAAATTATGAGATTAAACTGAGAAATTTCCCAGGAATAAAGAAAAGAAAGTTTGTGGAGTTTGAAAAGTCAGAAATTTGCTTGTTAGTAAAAATAATCTGAAATTTTAACAATCAACTTTTGGTGCTTTACACATTTAGGAAAATATTAAGACAATCAGAGTTGTTACTCTTTGGACAGTAAAATACAGAACAAATGTTACTGAAAATATTTTGCTGGAATATATTTTCATTTTTAATTTGTAATGTGAATGAATGAAAAAGATCCGTTTCTTCAGACTGTTTATTACTGTCACATTAATAATACACATTTCACAACAACAGATACAAACATTAAGAAATCAAATTTTATACAGCATGAGAACACAAAATCATATAATCATCTTTAAATATCTACTTATCCTTTATAGTTTAAACGTTTTCCATTTAACCACAAGCATTCACTTTGTTCATGAACAGAAACGTGACAGCTCAGCTTTTTAATATTTAACAGAAATAATCAGATTCATTCGTTTTACTCGTCATTTTGTTGGGAAAAGACAAACGACATGCAGACAAACACCAGAACAGAAATAAATACGAGCTCTGACGTTCGGACAGAGCAGAGGAATGTCTGGAGCTGGATCTCAGATTTCTGGGTTTTTATTTTATACGTCGTCATATGAGGGGAGGTGAGAATCACATCCTGTGATTATCTGAGCTGGAGGGAGAAAAATCAAAAGCTGAGGCGCGCCGACTAGTTCCTGGTTTAAGAAATTGCAAATCTGGTCTGGAGTTTATTTAAGCGGCTGAAGGACTGGGAGGACAACGAGCTCGGAAAAGTTTAGACATTCGCACACGTGTTTGAAAGTCAAATGGGTTCAAAACAGGAACAAAACGCCTCGGCTGATTCCTTCACACTGAAAAACACTAAACCTCACCAAGCAATTTAACCCAGTTTCTGGAGCAAATGTCTTATTACACAGAAAATAAGACTAAACTAACTGACAAGGAACTTATAACAAGATGTAGAGACTTGTTTAAAGTCAATATTCTTCAATATTGATGAAATAAATACTGTTCCATAGGCAGATTAATAATTTCACTGAAAACAAAACATTTTTCATATCTTAAAAGTTAATTTATCTGTCAGTGGAACTAAAATGTTTTCATTGATATTAAGGAATTATTTACTTAAAACAAGTTTCTATCTCTTGCTAAAAAGTTACTTGTAAGTTAGTTTTGTCTAATTTAAAGTGAACTAAGACAGTTGCACTAGAAACTCGACTAAATTACTTGGTAAAATGTTGTTTTTCAGTGCAGAGCAGGAAATGCACCATGTAGAAAACCAACCTACATCTAGACGAACGAATTGGAGCCAATTCTGGATCCAGGTTTTACACTGCGACCAGGTGAAATGAGGGGTGGGGGTGGAGCTGAGCGCTCAGAATATTGGGATGTAGTTGTCGATTTTGGCGCGGTGCCGCTGAGCGATGCACTCTGCGATCCACACGATGTTCCTGCACTCTTGCTCCTTCAGCTTGACGTAGGCGTAGAAGACGCTGAAGTGGAACTGGTTGAGGAAGGCCAGCTTGTTCAGCTTCACCTGCACGAAACAAACAGCAAGGAAATGAAAACCTCCTGTAAAAAACAACAGACATGTATTATACTGCAACAGTATAATACATGTCTGTATTATACTGTTGCAGTATAATACAACAGTATTATACTGCAACAGTATAATACTGTTGCAGTATAATACTGCAACAGTATTATACTGTTGCAGTATTATCCAATTTATGCTGGACGATAAATTGTCCCAGATGTTTTTGCTGTTTTGAGACTATTTTAAAGCAAAATAATAATGGTACTATAATAATAAAGGTTTACAGTCTGAAAGATGAATAAAAATTTACATTTTTCTTTCATTTAAACTCAAAATAAAACTAAAAGCAACAAATAAAAGAGAAAAGAAAAACCACACACAGCTGGAACCATAATTACCATGGATCATAATGTCTCTGTAATGATATGCTGATTATTCTGGACACTCTGAAATTTCCCGCTCTGCAGAATGCCTAGTTTTATGGTTTATTCTGAATTTGGACACTAAAATAAAAAGTTTTCCTCTGTTTTACATCAAAAATCAGATTTTATAACAAATTTGCTTACAATTATTTTTCAGACTTTTATTTTCTTTACTTTGAAACACGAGGAATCAAAAGCCGTGTTGATCGCAGTTTGTGAGAAGAATAATAAATGCAGATATTGGAGCATTTCCTCTGAATCCAGGTAAACACTGGACCATCTTTCACTGTTTTTGTCCAGAATGAAGAGAAACAGAGTCTCTGTTTCACCAGAAGGCATTATGATGCATCTTGGTTTTTGTTTTGAACACAGTAAAGGACTACCTGGACCAAAGCCCGTAAACATTTGGTCCTAAAGCCTCGCTGCTCAGTGTCTCAGCGACAGCAGAACAAATGGCTCAGAGCTGTGATTGTATTCAAGTCTGTAAATATTTTACATCTTCAAAACAAAAACACTGGAAACACAAACCATCAGAACCAGATGCTGAGACGATCCAGGTCTTCAGGATTTGACTAGACTAAACTAAACGAGTCAAAGCTGTTTGAACCAGTTATCAGTGTGAAACGTTCAAATGCAGTTGGAAAAACCTAAACCGGCACCAAAACCACTAAAATTAATTTAATGTTTAAGATTTGAAATTCTTTTAATAAATTCCCACAACAAACTCGAGTAACTCGAGTTTTCTTCTGTTTTATTAGAAAATTGTCGTGTGCACTGCTGCTCAGCTGGCTGAAAGAAGGATATGTTTTTTTCTCAATTACAACAAAGATATTTTCATCTTAAAATGTGTCCGACCTCAGAAACCAGACGGTGCAGCAGCCATCACTCTTATTAAAGTGTTTATTGACACAGAGCTGCATAAATTATGATGTCACATGAAGTGAAGCTAAGAAACAGAAAAATAATGTTGTTCCCAGAAGTGAAGCAACAAAATATTGAGTTAAATAGTAACCGCTCTAAATAATACGACCTTTTTCCACCATTAGGATTCACTATGTAATCACTAATTATTCACTGGAAAATGTGACTGTTTCTGGTGTTTAAGCAACAAGAAGAAACAGAAACACATTTCTGTAATTAATAGTAATTTTATTTATTACCACTTAGATATAAATCTAGTGTTAAATATACATTATAGATTTAATTCCTATCATTCTGGGTTCAGATCAAATGTTGCCATATATGAATATTGGCAGATTATGTAGTTGACTAAGAGCTGCATGCCGCAGCGTGTTTACGAGCTTCCTGCTGTCCTGCTGCCTTTAACGGCCTCCTCCTGGTGAAATGTGTCCCATGACTGTGACTCGGACTGAGCAGAGGTTCTTGGACCGAGCCAGCGCCTGCTAACGCAGGAATAATGTGTCAGAAAAAGTGACTCACCTCATGCTCAAAGAAGCGGTCCTCCAGGGTTTTATCTCCTGGGTTGCTCCCAGCGCCTTCAAACAGCAGCTTGTATTCCTGGAAAGAGGAAAAATCAGAAACAGTCAGACGGAAATCTGAGCTGTTCTTACTGGGATATTCTGATGATCAACGGATGAAAAGCAAAGCAGCAATGTGGGAAAACACTGAGGAGAAAATGAAATAAACATGTTCTGCTTTAGACGTATGAAAAAAAAGAAACATTTTAAAAACTTAAATGTGGAGGAAACGCGTATGGAGTGAGGCAGCGCCCCCTGGTGGAACTACTCTGTAATCTATTTATTAACAATTATTTTTTGTAATGATTTAAATGAACTGAATATATTCAGATCTTATTCTTTCTTAGGTTATTTATTTTTCAAGAAAAAAAAACAGAGTTGGGTAGTAACTACTTACATTTACTCAAGTACATTTCCTTGAGTAACTTCTTTGAGGAAATGTACTTTTAGGAGTATTTTTACTACGCTGTACTGAGTACTTTAATTATTAAGTATTTCTACTCTAACTTGAGTAACATTTCTGGATTTTCTACCCAACATGTTTTATCCAAACATTGACCAGGCAGACACACACCTGCAGTTTCTGTTAAAGTTTCAAAAACATTTTATTGAAAGAAACTGATTTGGAAAAAAAAAACAAAAAAACTATTTTGCCTGATTTTGTTAATTTTATGAATTATTGTCATTTTGGTCCTTTAATACCAAAATTCCTAGTTAACTTTACATTTTGGTCCGTCTGATGATATAATTTCTAAAGATTATATGATTGATAGTTTGATCAGTTACTCGGTACTTGAGTAAACTTTTTACCAAATATTTTTTTTACTCTTAATTGAGTCATTTCTTAGACGGCCACTTTTTACTTTCACTTCAGTGAAAACAGGTTAAAACAGTGCTACCATTTCTGAGCACTCTGCCTACCTCACCAGTCAGACTTTGAGCTTTAACTAGAAAACCAGAGCTGATTTTGCTTCAATAAGGAAAAAAGACCCACAGTGTGAAACTCGCTGTGAATTTAACCAACAGGTGACGACATACTGAAGGTTTCTGGACTTACAGGATAATAATCAGCCACCGCCTTGACCTGCTCGTAGTCGTCGGCTCTGGCCAGCTGCGCCAGGCCTTCTGGGTAAAGCTTGCCGCAGTGCGGGAAGAGCTTGGCTCGGTCCTCTTTGGACAGCTCTGTGCCGAAGGAGTTGATGGTGATGATGAAAGCTCGTCTGTCAGCCTCAAACTGCAGCAGAAACAGGAACAAAAAACAAAAGTGAAACCAAACACTCTGTACTTCCTATTACTGGTGGAAAAACTACAAACATCTGGATGCTGGATTATTCTGTAAAGTAAACGCTGACCTCCAGAATCGGACACATGGTGTCTGCAGTCGTTCCTCCCAGGTTAGAGCAGAACTTATAGAAAGCCTCCAGATAAGCCTGAAAACAGACAAACATCTTTTAGGAACTACAGAAATAAACACAGGAATTATATTTTGTCTATTCACACAGCTAAAGTTTTCAGTGCACGATAAATAAAGCATCAGAGTAACCAGAGGATTTACCTTGTAGAGTGTGTTACGGATGATTTCAATGTTCATTTCATCCAAATCCTGCTCAGATATACAGTCCTGGAAAAAAGCAGCTGGACAAAAACACAACAACATCCATCAACATGAGACTGGTCTGTGTTCCTGCCTCCAGTCAGGGCTACCGGCGCCTCTCCTACCCAGCGGCGTGTCCACCAGGATGGCGTTGTAGAGCTCGGCGGGGGTCTGAGCGATGTTGACCGCCTCCATCTGCTCGAAGCTGCCCAGCGGGTGGCACTTTGGGACGAGCTCAGAGATGGCCCTCTGGTGCAGCGTGCCGGTGATCAGCAGGATCACATTATCAATCATGTAGCTGTACCTGCACAGCACGAGAAATGAAGCCTTAATCAAACGATTAATCAGATTAATCGATTATTGAAATTATCGTCAAGTAAATTAGAAATTAATTAATTGTTAACTGGAGCATAGGAGCAAGAAAAGTTATCTGCTGACAGAATAACACTCAAAGCAGTAATTAAGTCAAAGCTGTAAAAAAATATGTACATTTTACATTTAACAAAAAAAATCTGTTGTCCGTATCAAATTATTAATTAGTATTTAAAAAACAAACAAACAAAAAAAACAGATCAGCCCTACATTGTATTGATGTTCCACTACAGGAATGATGTGCGGCTGCATTTTAGGCAATAAAATGTTTGTCTTCATATTTAAAAAAGGATTGAATTGTTTATTTGCATCTTTTAATGTGTTTCTAATATTGTATGAAAACGTTTCAGTGAAAAATCTACAGAATGTACCAATTTTTTATTGGATTAATCACCCCAATAACTGATCATTAATGTAACTGTTATTTGCATTCATTTTTCATGTGTTTTAAGTCCAATGGTGGAAAGTAACAAAGTACAAGAACTTCGTTACTGTACTTAAGTACAATTTTCATGTATCTGTACTTTACTTAAGTAGATTTAATAATGGGTACTTTCTACTTTTACTCCACTACATTTTACAGTAAGTATCTGTACTTTCTACTTCACTACATTTCTACAAAACTGTCGCGTTACTCGTTACATCCAAGTCGCGTTGTGGGTTTTTTTCCGTTAAAATGTGAAGTTCAGGGTCTTAAGGTGGCGCCGTAAAATCCAAGCATAACGTGTAACGTGACTTACGTGTCTGTGTCACCCATCGCCTCCACCTTTACTCGAGGTCCAAGACATGCGCAGGTCAGTTTCCTCTGAGCGCACGCTCGGAGCGTCAGTAATATAATAGCTGCATAAATCATAGATATGGTGACATGTAAAACCAGCAGCGCTTCGCTTTCACAGTGGGACTTCATCCAACTTTTAGCGTCACTTGGAAGGAAAGCTTAAAGAAAGGTAAGATCTGTGGACGTGATGCTAGCAAAGCTAGCTGTACTGAGACACATGTTGCATCTGCGATGAAAAAAAGTGTCACTCATGCGCTGAATTATTGTGTGGAGGTTTTTGACTGAGGTGTCGCAAATATGGGACAACGCTGTGACCAAAGTGCAATATAGTGATATAACATTCAGGAACGATCCGATTCTTCTGGACGGATCTTGACTAAGTCCTAAAGGACTGAAGCCTCACTGAGAGCCGTTCTTTGTTCTTGTAATGCTCTGCGTACACTGCAGTAGCTATTTTATTTCATCAAAATATATTTATATTTATTTAATTGGCGAACAAATAAAACAAGAACGTAAGAATACAGAGCATGCTCATTGCTCTTTGTTTTCGTCACATGTCATGGTGGGAGACATGGAGGGATTATAAAACAGTCACGGTGCTCCTTCTGCTTGGTTATTTCTTGCTTATTGGGCCTTGGACAGTGTTCATAGTTGAGCATTGTTAGTAGCTATATTTAATGGTGCAGACAGTTGTGGTTTCTGACATTGGCAATGTGGCCAACCGCCCAGGACGTTATTTTTTTTAGGGATAGCAGGAGACCTCTGCGGATTGTGGCACAGAGATGAAAGCAAATCAGAATGAAGAAGAGTTTGAATTGATACTGGTTAAATTTATTTCAGCTCTAAGTATTTAATATCTAGGTGTTTTTATGGGAAAGTGGATCTTTCAGATCAATTTGATAAGCAATTTTGGTGCACTTAATTTTATTGTCATGTAGCACAGGGTGCTGGTCTTGATTTTCTTGGGTTCGGTGCTCTAGACTACAACTCTGCTACTTGGCTCCTTGGTTCCATGTCGTCCTGCCAAACTAAACTATGTTACTGAGAGTAAACACAATAAAAACATGCTTTATCTGTGGCATTGTTCATTAAAATGGCACATTTCTAATGTATTAAAATTAAATACGATCGGTTCACTTAATGATATAGTATTAGGGATTAGGTAATGCATTCAGCAAGTACTTTTACTTTTAATACTTAAGTATTTTTAAAAGCCAGTACTTTTTTACTTTTACTTACGTAAAATGTTAATGTGGTACTTTTACTTGAGTATGTTTTTGTCTGTGTATTTGTACTTTTACTTAAGTACTTTCTCCACCACTGTTTAAGTCTATAAGTATGTTTAAATTAAACACAAAACAAATGTTTCCAGAGTGCTGAGGATTGCTTTTCAATCTAAAGCATTTAGATGATCTACCTTAAACAGAACTTTAATTTAAATTTATGACTAAATTTAATTTAAATTAACAACACTTAATTTCCCTTTGGGATTAATGAAGTAATTTTGAATGTGAAAATTCATTATAGTGTGAGACAGGAAACAGTGAGAGGCGTTGTTGGAACGGATTCAATTTGGTGGATTTCCACTTACGTGATGAAATCCATAAAACTGGCCAGAGGTTCGTACGACTGGTTCCTCATGTGGCGAAACTCCACCACCATCTTCTCCTTCAGCTTGTCGTCGATGACCGACACGGTGAGCGGCGACGCCTCGTTAGCAAGGAAGCTGCCGTAGTCGGTGCTCTGCAGATGGAGCTTCAGGTCTGCAGGGAGAACACAAAGACAGAATATGGAGATTAACATATATGATATATTATATCCTGGGAGGGACGAGAACACATGAAAACATTTAGGTGATTAATAAGGTCATATTAATAAAAATATATTCAGAGCAAAAGAAAGTCTGACTTCAGGAAAATCTCAAGTACTTTTCAAGCTTCTCTACTTGTAAAACTGATGTGAAACTAAATTATAATGTCCGATCCTTAATGGAGTAAGAAGCATCTTTTTGACTTTTTTGATTAGTATTTTGCAAAATTTGCAATTTCAGAGCTTTGCTTTAGCAGTGAAAAAGGGCATCCAAAATCTTATTTTTAATTCATACCGACATAATGACACAAAGGTAAAGTCTTTACCCATCATTTAATTCATATGTAATTCAATTAATAAATCTGTGGTTAGGAATAAAAACAAAGTAACTTTGAAAAATTTTATATTGTAAATAAGAGCTGAATATCTGAATGTAAGCTATTACAGGGATTTGTTTATAAATCCATTTATAATCTTAATAAAAACACAGTAATGGCAGTGGAGAAAAAAGCTGCTTCACTTCCTCTAAAAAGCCCAATAATCTCGGGAACAATTTCCTATATTTACTAGCTAGCCAGTTAACATAGAGATGCTAACTAGCATTGACAAGCGCGTAGTTCCTCAATCGTTTAATATTATCAGGACAAATTAATATGATTTTTGATGCGTATAGACTATTATAAATAATAACTAGTTTCTGCAAGGTTCAAGTCTGTAGTTAAAAGCCTTCATTTCCTCACAGAGAGCTGATGACAGCTGATGTTAGCATTTAGCCGTTAGCTCCGGTCTCCTTTATCTCACCTTCCAGAGTCTCGCATTGAACCAGGTTTAGGTAATCGCCCTGAGACAGTATTCCAGCTTTGAAGCCCCTCACCAGGCCCTCCAAGTAGCCGTTATCGACGTTAAAATACAGCTCGGAGAAAGGCATCCTGGCTGACCGTCAGACCGTCGCTGCCGCTGGGAAACCGTCAGTCCTGCTAAGAGTTAGCGTCAGCTGACTGAGCCACGTGACCGTCATCTGATCCGTCACCTGCTTCTGCGTAACTTGGAGTAAGGAGGCAGTGACGCAGATCGACCAGTAGGTGGCAATAATGTCCTCGCTGCTCACTGCCATTTTTTCGAGTGATAGTTTGATGGCCAAATGAACAGTATTTAGTTTAGTTCATTGTTTATTTTGAACATGATTGGAAAATAAACGAATAAATAAAACAGAGAATGATCATAAAAACATATAATCAATAGAGATTTCAAACTATTCACAGAATTTGTTAAAATCTACTAAGTATCTCAAAATTGCCCCAGTCTCATGTTGTTGATCCTCTGGGAGCTAATTTTTTAAGACACTCAACAGAAGTCTTTAACTTATGTCATAATAGATGAATAATGACGTTACATACTGCAATATTCAGTACAGAAGATGCAAATATGTGATGTATGAATGGTCAGACCCTAGATAATGATCATGGGGACATAATGCTGAAACTTGTTGAAACAAAGCAGATTGGTGTATTCATTATCTAATAATTAATTAATGTAAGAATGTAAATGTAAACCATATTGAGTAGCATTTAGCCGCCAATTTTTAGACAAAAATCACAGGGAAGTGGCAGTGAATGTAACCCCATAAAGTAAAATGGCAACAGACATAAAAACAAAATTATCAGGTTTATATGAAATAACTCTCTCTTCAAGATCAAAATTTCCATGAATTCTTCACTTTCATTGTGATCTGGAAAAAGTTCTGTTAGAAGTTTAAATGCACTCATCTACTACTTTTGCTGATTTATTTGAACCATCATTTGTGCATGGCAGAATGATTTTACACAATGTAACTTACATGTAAGTCCTGATTTATATAAAATTTGTATATTTATGTAATTTATTTTTTTTACATCTCATATACTGTTTTGTTATTCGTCTGATGTAATCTTCTAATCTTAAATGTTGTGTTTCCATCACCTGTAAGCAGAAAATCATCATAGTTAGTGGAAATAAAGGATTGAAAACATTAGTTTTTATTATCCTATATAATGTGTTTCCATTAGTAAGTTACTGAAGCAAATAAACTTTTCAATGATATTCTAATTTATTAAATATGTCTGTATACATCCCCATTTATAGTTGAATAAATGTTAATTAGCAAGCTTCAACTTGATCGCTGGATTTTTGCTGGATGGATATTTGATGACTCGTCTTTGTGTCTGAATGAATGTTTCCTGTCACAATGTTTTTAAGCAAAGTAAAACATTTTTTATAAGATCAAGGTTGGTTTAATGTTAGCTTGATTTATCTATTTCAAACCCAGCTATAATGAGTGTTTTGATTCATTACAATGTTAAAACACTCAATTGGGTCAACTTTGACCCAAATTGTCACCATCAGATGGAGAAGAATTTGGTTAGAAAGTTCAAAAAGAAACCAGGAACAACCAGTGCTCAAACCAAACATTAACTGGTAACTAGTTGTGCTCCAGTCCAGTAAGTGGCTGTATTCAAATTACGCTGACATTGCTTCCTGTCATCAGACACAAAATCCATGTGACTGACTGGTTTAACCAGAGTGACAACAAATCAGACTCACTCACTCATCTGGGAAGCGATGCTGTGTTTTACACTGGTTTATCGTTCTGAGGTGGATTAAACCTTTACAGGTAGGAATCCTTAACCGCTTAAACTGCATGTATTTAATTGTAATTTATTTCTTTTTATTTTTCAAATGACAATTCTACCTGATATTTGCCAAAGGTGTAAAATACTTTCAAATGAGGAAATGGAGGAAAACAATTCTTCACCTAAATCTACTTTGTCTGCACATATGAACAAGCAGGCTACAGATAACAGGTGAGAATATGAATTATGTTTTTTACTGACAGTGTTCAGCTCATAGTTCTGCTCTAACATAAATGTTATCTGCTCATTTTGCACTGAAGCCAAATGGAACAAGAAAGACCAGAGTCATCTGATTTAAGCTGCGTGTCCATGGCGACTGAAAGGTCTAAAACTGAACCAATTTATTTCAACAACGTCTCGCCTGAAAGTCAAATGTAAGATTTCTTAACTGTTATAAGATTTTACTCAGCTAGTAGAAAGTGTTCTGGTTAGTCAAAA
Source organism: Poecilia formosa (assembly GCF_000485575.1). Lineage (NCBI taxonomy): Eukaryota > Metazoa > Chordata > Actinopteri > Cyprinodontiformes > Poeciliidae > Poecilia > Poecilia formosa. Next base: position 1,743,271 of record NW_006800038.1, read on the forward strand.
AGATTAAACTCAATACTAAATCTTTCACGTGACCGATTTTATGTTATGTTATGTCGAAGCCAAATGGACCAGCAGAGACCAGAATCACCTGATCACCTCTTAAGATTTTACTGACCAATACACAGAAGAATATTGATTTAAACTATTTTTACATTAAAACAAAAACTTTACTGGTCTAAAGTTGAGCTAATTGAATTCAAGGAAGGAGGACTCTGAAAAGAACTTTTTTTTTAGTCAATCATTTGACATTTTATTTGAAGAACAAGTTTTAATTTAAATGTTCTGGTTATTCACAGTTTGTGTTGACGCCAAATGGCTTTCCAGAGAACAGATTTATCTGTCAACCTGTGTGTAGAATCCAAAAGGCTCAGAAGAGACGAGAATCACTTTATCACCTCTTATCTGATAATAAAATATAAGACTTTACTGAGCCATACTCAGAAATAATTGATTAAATATGTTTGAATTTAAAACACATTTTAAATTCAAACAAAAAAATTGTAATAGCTAATTTTGATGTACACTTTGTCTTGAAGCCAAAGGAAACTACACGGACCAGGACCTTCCCAGGCAAATCGTGAGTCCATGGAAAGTGTCAGGTCTAAAGATCACCCAATTCAATTCAAGCAAAGAGAACCCACCGGAAATGAAAAGTGAGACTGTACTTTATTATGGGAATTTTCAGTTGTAATAAAACTTTTTCCATTTTATTTGTGGAACAAATATTAATTGAAACTATTTGTGAATATTTAAATTTTATATTATGTTGACACCAAATGACTTTGCAGAAACCAGATTTATCAAAGTCCAGTAATTACTATGGACTTTGACCAGCTGTTGAAATAATGAATTTCAAATTTATGTGTGACACAGATTTGAACTACCTTTAACTTTTAAATGTAACTAATAAATCTTAATATTGTTTTGAAGCCAAGTGGATCAGGAGACACCAGAACCACATCAGCCATGTTTGGTGTCCACGTTTGCTGAGAGTCCTGAGGAATCTAAAGATGAACCAACTGAACCCAAGACACGAGGCCACTCGCTTCTGGAAATGTAAGACTTTATCACAAATATTAAGGCCTTTTAAAATGAGGCCAACACAAATTCATTACATAAACAAAAACTCAACTAATTTATGTTGTGTTTAAAAAGTGCTAAAAGAACAACATAAGGGTGCCATGGCAACAAATATGAAATGTCATGGCTGCTCTTGCGTCATAATTAGCTAAAAAAAGAGGAATGTGAGAGTAGTTTCTGAGAAGAAATAAAAATAAACCGGATGAAAACCAGACTGGCAGCTTTTTATAAAATCTATTCATAGATGAACCAAAACAATGAGAAGATACAAAAGTTTAAGCTTTTTTAGTTATAATTGGTAGTTCTGCTTCATAGAGGCCCTCTCTCTGCTCAGCTTGTTTTAAGAATCAAGATCTTTAAAACTGTAATTTCCTCATTTTTGAATATAAAATGACATTTTATCTGAGCTGAAGACGGCCTGCACTGCAGTGGACTCTAGCAGGTACCTAAGAGAAATACAGGACATTTTTGAAGCAGGTGAATAATAAATCAGGCACTATAATAAAAATGATTACAATCTTACCAAAGCATTATTAGTCAAACTAATGTTCTTCTTACATCTGTTTTTAAAAAAGTTAAATGGAAATGAGCAAAAAAGTATTTTATTCGACAGCAAAGATTTTCATATTATTTTACTGCAACAGATTTTTGCTTCAAAGCAAACAGATAATTGCCTTGGTAACACCAAGCTGTATCACAGTGAGTGTGACTGCAGTGGACTAAAGTTAGACTGTAATCTGCTGTGGCCTTTCTTCATTTCTTTTCTTCGTCTCTTAGGTTGGCTCGAATATCGACTTTCTCCAACCAGAGATCAGAGACTGACAGAGACCATAAAGAGCATCTGGATTCTGTTTTCAAGGTATAAATGCAGCTTTATTTCTTCAGATCTTACACACATTTTGTTTTTGGTATTCTTTTCAGCTTAGTTTCAGTTGAGTTCAGGACAAACTAAATAAACTTTCTCAAATGGTATAACTTTTTCATATTTTAATGAGAGGAAATAACCCTAAAGAGTTGGTTCACATCAGATTTCCCATCAGGAAAGTCCCAAGTTTTAAAGACCTAAAACCTGTTTGTTCACATTGTTGCCGTTTACTGGCAGACATAGCCTCTTGATGAGCTAATTTTAGTTTCAGTCAATGCAGCAACAACAATGACAATGTAGGAAACTGATAATGAGCTGTTGGTCATAATCAGTCAATAATCAAAGAAAACAGGTGAAAAGTAGGAAACAGAGTTTTTGCTCATGAAATAAAACATTTCAATTGACTGAGTTAAAAGTTTCTCACACATGTTCACTTCATCCAAAGCCAGGTACCAGGAGGCCCAGCAGTAAAGCAGGTGCATCATATGCAGTCCTGGGTTCAGTTTCCAGCCCCCTGGTCATTTACTGCATGTCCTATCCTTCTGTCTCTGCTTTCTTCCTGCAAAGCCTCCAACAGATAAAAACCACCAGGAGCAAAAATTATTTAAAAAAGAAAATATATAAAATGCTCACAGTGTCACATCCCTGCTCAAGAGGTCTGAAAAAAGAGAAGACAGACTGATTCCTATTGTGAATAAAGTGTTTTTTTTTAACTTAACGTAACTAGAGTTGAACCAAAATAAATAATTAACCTGTAAATGTGTAAATTTTGTATGGTGTAACACAAACAAACCCTATTCAGTTACATTCAATTCAATTCAGTTTATTATGTGGCGCCAATTCACTACAAACGTCGCCTGAAGGCACTTTACTTCAGTTAAATCATACATTACAATTAGTCCTAGTTATCAAACAGTCCATCACCTTGTTTCATTATTCAAATTAGTTGAAAACGTTTTCTAAGGAAACCTGGAAGATTGCATCGAGTCATTGACTTGCAGCATTAACTGCTCCTGGATGAGCGTTTGGCAACAACAGACACTTGCTTGAGTTGTGCCATTCACTTCACACCAATCGTTCATTCTGAGCATGCATGTAGCGACATCGGAGAGGAAAAACTCCCCTTTAATAGGAAGAGACCTCCAGCAGGACCAGAACCTGGTAACCAGAACCTGGTTCAGTACAATGGCCATTTGCCACAACCGATTGGTTCTTGGAGAAGACAGAGCAGATCCACACAAAAAACCCAGAAGAACCGATGTGGGAGTTCTTTCTGTCTTAATGAAAAGTAAAAAATTAACAGCCAGAAAGGGAGAATGTTTAGTTGTTGGCAGCATCATCTTAGCCTCTGTCCAGGATGGTATCACAGCCAAGCAGAAAGCCAGACCAGGCAGAGCTACTATGGAGAGAAAAAAGAAGTGCTCTGACCTTCTAGAGGTGCTGAGATCATAGCATGAAGGATTCATCCTCCTCTGACCTCAAGCAGCCAACACACACAGTTTGGAACAACTTATAATGTCATTTATTTAACAGATGTATTTTTCATTAAATGTAACAACAATAGGAGTATAATATGGCTTCAGAAAATCTTCCATAGCACGTAGACGCCAGTATCTGTTATGGTTTCATGTTTGGTTAATTTATGCAAGGTGGTGCCCTTTCTCCGATTATTATTGAAAAATGGTGTCATAGGATTTTTGTGCTTTTCCAGGTAATTGAGGATGACATTATAAGTTTTGTAAGGACTGAACTGCAGAAGATGAAGAACATGCTGAGTCCACAGGGCTCAGGGTGTCTTATTGTGGATGATAAAACAGCTGGTGATGAAGAGCAAAGGAGTGGCAACAGAGATGCATTCCTGAAAATCACACTGAACTTCCTGAAGAGAAGAAATGAGGAGCAGCTGGCTGATTCTTTACAAAATAGTGAGAAATGATCACGTTCTTTTGTTATTAATGTGTCATGACAGTGACTTTTTTTATCTGGATCAATAAAAACATCCTGAACTTAGAAAAGATAGATTTTGTTTCATGTATTTACCTAATATTCACAACAAGAATATTATGTTGTCTGTTGTTTCAGAAACTCAAGTTGCTATTTGCCAGGTGAAATTAAAGTCCAGCCTGGCCAAAAGGTGTCAGTACCTGTTTGAGGGTAATTCATGGAGAGGAAAACTGACGTCTATGAATCAGATCTACACTGAGCTTTATGTCACAAAGCAAGAGAAAGGAGAGGTCAACAATGAGCATGAGGTCCAACAATCTGAAGCAGCATCCTTGAAACCAGATGATCCAGAAACAACCGTCAGCTGTGAGGATGTTTTTAAACCTGGAAGAGATGATCAAATCAGAACGCTGGTGACCAAAGGTGCTGCTGGTATTGGGAAAACACTCTTGACACAGAAGTACACCTTGGACTGGGCTGAAGGTAAAGCCAACAACTATATACAGTTTATCTTCCCATTCACCTTCCGAGAGCTCAACTTGCTGAAATCTCAAAACATCACCTTAGTGGGACTGATCCATGAGTTCTTTCCTGAGATAAAAAAAGCAGGAATCTGCAACTTTGAAGAGTTCCAGATTGTGTTTATTTTTGATGGTCTGGATGAACTTCAGCCTCCTCTGGACTTCCACCACGCTCCGATTCTGACAGATGTTACACAACCCTCCTCAGTCCACATGATACTCGTAAACCTCATCAGAGGGAAGCTACTTCCCTCAGCCCGTCTCTGGATAACCACACGACCCGCAGCAGTCCATCAGATCCCTATTCAGTATGTTGACAGTGAGACAGAAATCAAAGGTTTCACAGACCAGCGGAAGGAAGAATACTTCAGGAAGAGATTCCAAGACAAGGAAGAGGCCAGTAAATTAATCTCTCATATTGGGGCATCAAGAAGCCTCCACACAATGTGTCACATCCCAGTTTTCTGTTGGATCACCGCTACAGTTCTGGATCAGGTCCTGAAAGATAAAGAGAAAACAGAGCTTCCCAAAACCCTGACTGAGTTGTATATCCACTTCTTGGCTGTACAGGTCAAACAGGACAATGCCAAGTATCAGAAAAAAGTTTTGACTGATTCCATCTGGAATTCAGAGACTGAGAAAATCTTTCTTGCAATGGGAAAACTAGCCTTTGAGCAGCTGGAGAAAAGAAACCTGCTCTTTTATGAAGAGGACCTAAAAGAGTATGGCATTGACATAAACACTGCATCAGCTTACCCAGGAGTGTTTACAGAGACTTTCAAGGAAGAGAGCATACTGAGCCAGAAAAGGCTGTTTTGTTTTGTCCATCGGAGCATTCAAGAGTTTCTGGCTGCACTTTATGTCTTCTTGGTGTTCATGAAGGCTGGAGACAATCTGGTGAGAAGAAGTCGCAGTGCTTTGCAACCCGAATCTAAATTTAAACAATTTTACCAGAGTGCAGTGGACAAGGCTTTGGAGAGTCCAGATGGATACTTGGACATGTTTACCCGCTTTCTCTTGGGGCTTTCACTGAAAACAAACCAAGACCTCCTACAAGGCTTGTTGAAAAAGACCAAAAATGTTCCGCAGGTTCAAAAAATGCTTGTTCAACACATCAAGAAAAATATCAGGGATTGTCCTGATGCTGAGAAAAGCATCCGGATGTTTCACTGGCTGAATGAACTGAATGACCACTCTCTAGAGGAGGAGATACGGCTGTACCTGAGTGGAGAAGTCCTTGAAAAAGAGCTCACCTCTTCTCAGTGGTCAGCACTGACCTTTGTCTTGTTGTCTTCACAAAAAGTGTTTGATGTTTTTGACTTCAAGAGGTTCTCTAAATCAAATGAAGCCCTTATGTGGCTAGCACCAGTGGTGAAAGTATCAAAGAAGTCTCTGTATGTATCACACAAAATTCAAGAAAATGTTACTATTTATTTAAGAGAGAAAATGAAAATAAGTAATGATCTGGAATTTATCTTTCAGGCTGTGTAGCTGTAACCTGTCACAGAGGACCAGTACACATCTGGTGCCAGTGTTAACTGCTGAGAACTCTTTCCTCAGAGAGTTGGACCTGAGTGACAATGATCTGCATGATGAAGGAGTAGATTTGCTTTCTTATGGACTCAGGAATCCAAAGTGTAAACTGAAGGTTCTCAGGTCAGTATTTGGAAGATTGAGGAAATATATATTTTTAAAGATTTTTTGGCTCTTTTGGGGGAACCCCAATGCATTCCCAGGTCAGGCGAGAAACATAGTCCCTCAGTGTGTCCTGGGTCTTCCACTGGGTCTCCTCTCTGTGGGACATGCCCAGAACCCCTCACCAGGTAGACATCCAAACCAGATGCCTAAGTCATCTCAAGTGGCTCCTCTCAATGTGGAGAAGCAGTGACTCTGGTCTGAGCCCCTCCCAGATGACCAGTTAAATAGAGCCCAAACACAGATAGAGGAAACTTATTTTGACCAAATGTATCCACATTCTCGTGGATACAACTACCCAAAGCTTCTTCCAGAGATGAGGGTAGGAACATAGATCAACCGAAAAACTGAGAGCTTCACCTTTTGGCTCTCCTCTCTCTATACCACAAGAGACTGGCACAGAGTGTGCATTTCTGCAAATGCAATACTAGTCCGATTGTCCATCATCCATTCCATTTTGTCCCTAATTTGTGAACAAGATCCAAAGATACTTAAACTCCTCCACCTGGGACAGGAGCTGTTCCCCAACCCAAAGACTCGACCCAAAGAAGGTGGGTGTACGTATACAGGTACAGCGGAGACTCATGGAGATATAGATGGGACACAGCGGGCTGCTGTAGTTGATTGTTTAGCAGAGCTTTACAGACAAATCAGAAAATAATTTCATTACCATCTTGGTCGCGACAAAGGAGTGGCAGAGCACCCCATGGCAGGACATAGCTGATGTGTTTTTCTGTGTGTGACAAAGGTGCCAAATCCCTTTGCGTACATGTACACAAAAGCTGTAAATGTCTGGACAAAGTGAGAGTTCATCTATTATATTGAATGAATTCATAAACATAATCATTGTTATGTGTCTTTGTGAGCCTGCTGCTTTATTAATAAATTAAATATAATTTCAGATGTTTGTAAAATTTTGACCAGATTAATTTAATATGTAAGCTATTATTGTTACTAGTTAATTTTTTAGACTACAGAAAACTAATTGTTAGGGATGCACAAATATGAAAATTTGGGACAATATTAGTACTGCTGTCATGGTGATATTAACAATATTATACTTCATAATTTTTTTTATCCGATAACTTGATTGTCAGAATAATCAATAGATGTTACTAAAATAATAAAGTAATTACCAAAATAATCATTTACAACAGCCCTTAAGCCAATATGACTACATGACCTGCAAAATACAAAGGTGTAGTCCTGAGGCCACCAAAACAAAATCCCTAAACACCTTGGCTGTGCCAAGAAATTATGTTCATAAAGGCAACCTTGGCAGAATCCAACTCACTGTAAATGAGCCTGACTTACTGCCAGCAATGCAGACTTAGCTCTGGCATCACTCACATAGCAGCCTACCAGCCCCTATCAAAGAGCCTGATACTTCATACTCCCAGAATACACACCCAAAGGACTCCCCAAGAAACACAGATGGACACCTTCTCCAAGTCCAGAAAACACATACTGGTTGGGCGAACCCCCATGCAAACTCCAGGACCCTGCTGAGGGTGTAGAGCTGGTCCAGTGATCCACGGCCAGGACAAAAACAGCTCCAGTCAGCCATCTTCACAACGGAGGCACAGAACTTCCCTCTCTGAGTCAGTGTCCCTGCCTCCTCCAGGAGGGGCTCAAAGCTGTGCCTGAGGTTGGAACTGTTGCTCAATCCAACAGGAAACTCTGCCAGATACTGCCAGCAAACCCTCACAATACGCTTGGGTTTGCCAGGTCTGATTGGTACCTTTCACCACCATTGGAGCCAATTCACCACCAAGTAGTGGTCAGTTGACCTCTTCACCCAAATGTTCAGGACATTCGGTGACAGATCAGATAAAAAAAGACAACAAAGTCAATCATCAAACTGCGGCCTCTGGTATCCAGGTGCCAAGAGCACATATGGACACCCTGAAGAAAAACCTGTGTAAAGGGAAATTCTTTCAGTGTATGGTTTTTATAGCTTGGATTTTTACATTTATTCATAAGTTGCTGATGTAACAATATGTTTTGATGAATATTTACAGCTTGTCAGGCTGTCTGGTCACAGAGAAAGGCTGTGCATATCTGGCTTCAGCTCTGATCTCCAATCCTTCATATCTGAGAGAGCTTGACCTGAGCTTCAACCATCCAGGAGGATCAGGACTGGATGTTTTTACCGCTGGGCTGAAGGATCCAAACTGGAAACTGAAAACTCTAAAGTACATTTAATTATTTTCATCCAGATAAATCATTTCAGCACAAAACAATTACTATGTGTACCTGCTCAACTCGTCATATTCACAGCATATCTTCAACATCTTTAATTTTCCTCTTTCTTATACAGCTGGGATCATTGTGGAAAACATCGCCTGAATCCATCACCCCAAAGGTGTAAGTAAAACCTTTCTAGTGTCCTACTTTCTATATTCTTTTCCATTTCAGTTCAGTTTATTTACAATTCAAATTCATACCAATAAAATTCATACAGATTAGATTCAGTGACATTAAGACAAACCTCAAATAAAAGGTTATAAAGACAGATATTCTTAGTCTGTATGTTTTGTTGAACAATCAGGTGTTAAACACTCATAACTTATATGTTTAGCAGAGATTACAGTACACAGCAAACATTCCACAGTGTGGATAGCATTAGCATGTAGCTCCTACCATAAACAGCCTCAAATATGACAGAACAAACAACCAATAATATCAAGCCTGAGCTAAACGTGGCGTATCTACAGTGACAAAACACACAATTGTCTATGCAGCTCTTATGTTAAACCTATGTGTTGTCAATGTTAGCACAAAATTAGCGCTGCTTATGTTGCTTAACTCGTTTTAAACTAAAGAGCGCAGTTACCAATACTGGCCACCAGATGTCTCTTGACACCTTAACACATTAAATGAGAAACATTCAATACAAACTAAATATCTCGGTGCCATAACTAACTGTCTTTCCAACAGTGATATTGACAGTAAAACTGAAACCAGATGCCACTAATTTGCTAAACTTGTGTAAAACAAGTTTTTTGAAATTCATTTTATGTAGAAATATGTTTATCAAGCTTGCTGAGCTCCATATCAAAGGTCATTTCATTCTGTCATACTGATTTGATTTTGAAAAACTGTCTTGTGCAGAGGATTGCTGGCTTGATGTATGATTCTGTAACGACTTGATGCAGCGCAGATCAGGGCAGAAATCTTATCAAGTATTCAGTGACTCTGCTAAGGAGAGTCTGTTAAAATGTCTGGCAATTCTGCCCTCTATGGTAAAAGCACATAGAGAACCTGAAGTTATTGGCTAAGACATCTGAGATTAATGGGATTATAAAGCTTTATTTTTGAACCCCTAAATAAGTAATTAAGGTATATAAACTATTCTAGATAAAGCCAAGATGAAAATAATGACACAAATATGGATTTATGAAAATAAAAATGTGCACTAACTCCAGTCTTTTGTCGTTCGTCAGTCTTCCTTGAGCAGATACTGGATCCCGGCACAGCAAACAGAAATCTGATGCTGTCACCGGACAACAAACAAGTGAAGGTGGTGAAGGAGGAGCAGCCATACGCCGACCATCCAGAGAGGTTTGACACCTGGAAGCAGGTGCTGTGCACTAATGGTCTGACTGGTCGCTGCTACTGGGAGGTCCGATGGAAAGGGACAGTCAGAATAGGACTGACATACAAAGGAATCAGGAGGAAGGGGGAGAGTGACGAGTGCTGCATTGGTGGGAACGATCAGTCCTGGGCTCTTTCATGCAGTCCTCAGAGTTTCACTGCCTGGCACAACAACACACCGACAGCAGTAAAACTGCTCGAAAACACCAACGCCAACACCCTGGGAGTGTATTTGGACTGGTCTGCAGGCACTGTGTCCTTTTACTTGCTCCTTAGAAGAGCTTCCATCCCAAAAAAGAGCCATCTTCATACGTTTCAGACAACATTCACTGAACCACTCTATGCTGCATTTGGGTTTGAACAAACCCAGGAGCTTGATGATGAATCCTCTTTAGTTTACCTGATTCAGGTTGAATAATGATGGCTGATCCTTTTGAGAAGAATGTTTTACAAAGTGAACTCAGCAGCACTCAAAAGATGGACAGATAACCTATTCATTGCTGTAAATATGTAATACAACAAGGTTATCGTTCAGATCTGAACTCTTAGCATGTAAATGCTCAATTTGCAAAGAGAATGATCAGAGAACATATCCAACAAAAATCAACACACACACATATGTACACATAATCTAGAAACTCAAATCTGCTTAACTTGGACTGTGGGAGGAAACTGAATTACCCAGAGGAAACCAGGCACATCTGGAGAACATCAAAGCTTCAGACCGAAAAGGTTCATCAGGTTTCTAGAAGAATCATCGCTAACCTCTCCTCTGCTCTAATCCGTCCTGATAGATCGATTGTTTTTATTGGTTTTGATTTAATTTATTGCTCACAATGAACCATCAAAGACTTAAGATTAAAATTTACTTTAATAAGCAACATTGATTATAATTAACCATGTTTGTGTGTGAATGAATGTCTCAACATTAAGAAAGACATTAACTATGAACTTATCAGAAAAGAAATCTTCAAAAGCTAAACTGGCTGATTTTCTGACAGCAAACCTTCAGGTTCAGGTCATGAAGACGACAATATTTAAAAAAAACAAATCATTTTAAACTTCAAACTAAAGGAAAAACTAAAGGATTCACTAACAGCGCTGTCAAGTTAGTTTATTAAATTTAACTTGTCCTCTGGGTTTATTGTCTGCAACATTTTTGCAGAGAAAACAAACTAAAAGATTTATAAAAATGTGTCTTTAATTCTCAGCAATTATTTTCCCCTTGCTTTTCTAAAGGAAATATAGACTTGGATTCTCCAATCGCCTACATTAGTGAAGCAGTTACTAGATTCTTGCAGAAAGGAACCAAATTTTATTGTATTTATTTAAAAATGTCTAGTTTTTCTATTTAACGCTAAAATTTTAAATTTTAATGAACAAAATAAAGCATTATGTGGTTGATTTTGTTTAACTGTTTAATGTTAATAAAGTTTTATATATATCTGACATTTTGCTGACACACTGATTTCATTTTATTTAATCAGATTTCTATGTGCTGTAATTTTATGAGCAATTCTAAAGTGTTTATATGCTAACTGTTGTGACTTTCTTTGTAAATGTGTGAATGTGTATGATAAATATAGTCTGATACCATGTTATGTTATTGATCTCACAACTTAAGGTCTAAGATCCCTGACTCAGTACTTTCCTTGTTTTAAAGTGAATTCTGCCATCTGAACAGATTCATTTCACCTTATTATAACAGTTCAAATAAAAATCTGAATGGCAAATGTATCAGAATCATTAATATTCTATGTTTTAGTATTGACCCTTTGCATTATCATTCAAGGTGGGAAGTGACGGACGGGAGAGTTTACCAGATAAACTGAAATTGTTTTCCCAAGTTGTTTTTACCAATTTATTCATGGTTTCTATGTAACACACCTGGGTGGGACTCATAGGCTGCGGTATTTACAAAAGTTGTAAACTAGCTTAGAAACCGACCCAAACCTCCTCCCTCCTGACCTGGTGATCAAACTGCCGAGTTTGTCTGAGTTCACACCACATGATTCATATCACTGTGTCATAAACAGCTTTTCCTTCTTAACTTGTAAAAAGCGTTCGCTATAAATTCGCGATTACACCAAAGGCTGCCAGTTTTTATGATTGACGGCTGCCATCCTTCGCCGCCGTATCTTTCCTCATGAAGTTACACAATAAAATTACAAGTTTGGTTTGCATCCTTGCCTGTTTATGTAGCCGACCGCAGCGTCCTAAGACCATTTTTAAAGTGAAATCAATATTAGGCGACTTTGACAGGCTTCCCAGGCACATTGGTTGTTTTTGACGTCCATCATGGCGGAGCGGGCAGATTTCTGAAAAGCGTGACGTCACATGCAAAGGCCGTTAACCTTTATCATGCAGTGCCCATTCGACCCATTAGAGGGCAGAACTTCCCTCTTTATCAGAGAAGCTGGATTATCTTCCATCACTCAATTCATCACAAAACACCAACATTTTACCAAAATATCCTCCTTCTATCTCAAAATAATTTTTAGTGCTTAATTTTCTAAAAGACTACAACAGAAACATTTTAACGTTGTTCAAACATTTATATTTTAAACAAGAATCTCTTTATTCATCACATTTTTTCCACTTTAAAAGAAGAACTTAAGATTTAACTTAAGGTAATGGTGTATGCACATATTGAAATAATACAATTTAAACATAATCATCATCAATCTCTTTGTGGTTAACAAGAATAAAGGTATAACAGAATAAAGTCAGTAGAATAAAATGAAAAATGATCTATTGTGTTGCCTATAATTCCCGTTAAATCTTTGCCAACCTGCTTTTCCAATGTAACAGATTAATCAAAACCATTTTTCATGCTTCTAACCATTTTAGTAACAGAAAAAATGTTTCCTTTGGGCACTTCGAATAGTCTGAATTAATAATGATATCGTTCTTGTAGGTTGTGGAGGAGTTCAAGTAAAACCCAAATGCATCCATGAATTGAAAGTGAAAGTATATGACTGTGTATTTAGTGTTCCAGCTCTAGTGGTCCCTGGGCAGAAAGATCACCTAATTCTGGGCACAAATGTCATCAAACACCTTCTAAACCAGTTCAAACAGTCTCCTCACTTTTGGCAAGTTATGAGTAAACCAGAGTCTGCCCAAACACCAGAAGTAATACAGTTTGTTAGTATGCTATCTGGCATTGAAAGATGGAGAGGTGATGTAATCCCAGATTTTATTGGAACAGCTGAACTGGTGCAGGCAGTCACTCTCCTCCCAAAGCAAGAACATTTGATTTGGGGCAGACTTCCCAAAAACTCACCTCTCTCCGAGGGCAGTGCCATTCTAGTTGAGCCATCAGCGTCTCCTGTAGTGCTGGTGTGGAAGAAGAATGGAGATCTAAGGGTCTGTGTGGACCATCGCTGGCTAAATGCTCGTACAGTTAAGGATGCTCACCCGTTGCCGCACCAATCGGACTGCTTGACAGCTTTGGGTGGCAGTGCCATATTTTGTGCCATGGACCTCACCTCTGGTTTTTATAACATCGCCATGGCTGAGGATGATAAAAAACTACCAGCCTTCACCACACCCATGGGGCTGTATGAGTTTAACAGGCTACCTCAGGGCCTCTGTAACAGTCCTGCCAACTTCATGCGCCTCATGATGAACATCTTTGGTGATCAGAACTTTTTGACGCTGCTTTGTTATTTGGACGATTTGCTTGTATTTGCTCCTGATGAGGCAGAAGCTCTGAGGAGGCTCAAGATTGTCTTCAGCAGGCTGCATGTCCATGGCTTGAAATTGGCTGGGGAGAGGTAAACGCACAGAGCTGTCTTCTGCTTGTACATTTAAATATTCAAAATGTAAAAAAAAAAAAGTATGCTGCTCAACTCATAAGTTGTAAATAGTTTAACTTTTAGATGTTTAGCACAACACTGTTCTGGGTATTTAATTCCCACGTTGGCGACATTTATCCAGTTTACCGTGTCAACATGGTTATTTTTTTGTTCTTTTGGATAGTAAAGGTGTGTGTGGGAAAGCCAGAGCCAGGAGCTGCTGCTGAACATGTTTTTGTTTTAAACAGGAATAAATCAATGCAAATCCTGGTTCCTTGACGTGATTCATTCTACATCTGTTACATAACGCTGATAACAGAGTAAACCAAAATGCTCAAAACCCAGGAAATAACCAAGAAACTCAATACAAGTGTCATGAAGTGGTGAGAATGAATGCAGAAACCCAGATTTAAGATGAAGATGATTTAATAATGAGAAGTTCAGACAGTCCAGTACAGGCGGCAAGGCATAGAACACGTGTCAAACTCAAGGCCCGCGGGCCACATGTGGCCCGCCATGTCATTTTATGTGGCTCCCGCAGCATTTTATAGGCCGACTTTGACTTACAATAGGTTTTGAGCACGAATTGACTACAAACTACATCTCCCACAATGCATTCCGATTGTTACCAGCCAACATTACGGCTTCTTTCCACTAGAGAGCAGCAGAGTCACCTCAAGCTGCTTATTGATTTTCCCAGCGAATAAAACTGAGACATCAACAAGCTAACATCAAAACGTCCAAGAAAAGAAAAATCGATTTACAAGTAAGACTGTGAATGAAGATGTGTGTGAGTTGGTGTCAGGGCGGCAGGTCCCTCTAGACGTTATCTTGACCGACAACATGAAAAAAAATCGGTCCTGTACTATTTTTATCCGTGAAATTATAATCATATTAACATCGACTATTTAGTCGCATTTTATGCAGTTTAGTTAATATTCACCGTGAATCCAGATCCCATCACAGATTAAACAGATAAATGCATCTACATTTTTCTCGTAGTGACAAAAACCAGCTTTTAAAAACTTTTAATAAATTAAATTAAGCGACTTCACTTAAATTAGCATCACTTCACCCGCTGGGGTCTGAACAACTTCCTCCTGGTTCCCATCTGCAGAACAATCTGCGCTAATTCATCAGTCAGTTGGATCTGTCTGATCTAAACAGATCAACTGAACTCTGAGTTTTTTACCCTGCGCGGTCCGGTGTGCGTTTTTACCAGGATTATTTATTTATTTATTTATTTATTTATTTATTTATTTATTCAATTATTTTTGC
>NW_006800038.1:1760323-1760754 GCF_000485575.1 Poecilia formosa
TAGTGTGTGGTTATCACCTTTGCTTTACACACAATGGGTCTCTGGTTCGAAACCAGACAGAAACAGATTTTTGCATGTTCTATTCACCTCAGTTGAAATTTTCATGCGTTGCATCTCACATCATCAACTTTGGAACCTCAAACTGAAACAAAGCAGAGAAGTTCAGTTCCTGTAGTGTAGTGGTTATCATGTTTACTTTACACGCAAAAGGTCTCTGGTTCGAAACCAGCCAGAAACAGTTTTTGTAGGTTCTGCATCTTGGGGTGCAGTGAGACAACAAGAGCCTTCCTCTTTCGTGATGGTTCATTTGCCAATCGACTTCAATGTAGGCTTCTTTGAAATCGAAGCTACTTTACTTCAATTACCAATTGGCAGTTCTATGGCGTAATGCACATGTGTCAAACTCAAGGCCCGCGGGCCACATGTGGCCC
>NW_006800038.1:1762039-1782959 GCF_000485575.1 Poecilia formosa
TGTTTTAGCAGGGATGCCCTCCTGATCTGGACCGGCAATGTGGCCCGTTGAGGGGGGCCAATATGCTGAAGTGGCCCTCGGTGAAATTGAGTTTGACACCCCTGGCATAGAACTTAAGCATAAGCTAAAACCGGTAGCAACTGAAACTAAAAGACTGACAATGAGAGTGAACCCGACCAGGACTTAACAGGTCTACTGGAAAGGCTAAGACAGACTGATGCAGAGCACACAACAACGATCCGACGAGACAGAGACAACAGATGGACTTAAATACACAGGGAGGGTAATCAGGGAATGAGACACACCTGGGAAGCAATCAACGGGGAAGACAGGACAGGGACAAGACTAAATACAGAAAACCTCAAAAATAACTACACAGAAAACACAGAACATAACAAGGACTGAACTAATAAGTAATAACCGTAATGAAAATAAACAACAGAAAACACAAACACTCATCATGATCAGTTTTCACTTTTTTAAATTTCATCCATGTTGGGAGCGAACCGATCCGTCACAGTGTGAACACACCAACACACTCCTGATCTGATATGTATGTTTTGAGTTTGTTTTCTTACAGAAAAGCCTGTTGGCCTGGAACCAAAACCAACACCGTTTTTGTTCATCACAGAACAAAAGGTCCGATGTCAAAAAGCAACGAGGAATGTTATTTACTGCAACAACACCCACTGCTGATGGGAAATGGAAGAATTATTAAACATCTTCCTTCATGCCAGGATAATTACAGTCAAGTGTTGCATTGAAAGGGAAATTTATTATAGCAAAATTAATAAAGAAGGCATCTAAAAAAACTCTCCAAACTTTACAAAGTGTTGCTGAAAATGCAATAAAAATGTTAAAATGCTAATTAAATTTGAAATCTGTTGCTTCATTAACTCACCAGGATAAAGTTAATTAGAGACACTGTTTTCAAAAGCTGCTGAAAAATAATAATGTTTTTATTCCTCATTTAAAGGACCCAACAGTTTCTGAACAACTCAGGTTTCCAGTGAAACCAAAATAAAAAAATTGAAGCAATTCTTTACGGCTGGGATGAAGGATCCATTTTAATAATGCTGGTTTGATCGTGGCAGCATCAGGCATCCCAACACAACAAAACTGCTAAGGGGATTTTTATCACTATTTCTACCAGGAAGATTGGGACTAATGAACAAACATGATGGAAGCTGCTGTAAAAAACAAGATATTCTGAAATATTGGTGCAGTTTTACAGCGATCCATCCAGATTTAACTCCAAAACTCTGGTCTGAAACATGATGGTTAAAAACTGCTGCAGAGCAACAAGACATAGTTAAATTTTCCATTGCTTGTAAAGTTGCCAGATAAATGCAGTAAATGTAAAGATACATGGATCTGAGTTTCCTATTAGCGGCTAACATAAATTAAATGTGGATGTTTTAATAAGGAATCCAGACTTTATCGGATGAGATGGAGATCAGGATCTAAAATACTCAGTGATGAAACTTCATTGAAGGTTTACTGTGAAAACAAAAGGATCACAATAAACCACATTGTGAAACTATGTTCTGATTTCAGATTCTATATAACAGCTCAGACAAAAATAGATACAAAAAAAAAGAAAGTAAGTATTTAATTTCTTTATGTAAAAATCTTTTCAGTTGGTGAAGAAAAACAGAAACAAAAGCTCAGCTTGTCAAGCTGGACACAATCTGAAGACTTTACCAACGATCCGCTGAGGAGGAAACTAATAATACTGATTATTACTAGTAGTAGTAATAATCAATAAATAAATTTACATCTGACCTACATTTCAAGGATGAACTTCTTAAGACGTGAACAGCTTCATGAGCTTACTCTGTATTTACTGACATCCTAACAAGGCTTACATTGAAGCACAGCTGTTATAATAAACAGTGATGATCATCAACCTGTCAGCGCCGCACCGCTCATGTGGCAGAACCAGCATTTCCAGTCAGTAAAGTCTGAGATTAATGCAGAAACAATCCTGCAGCTTTCGGAGAAGCTCTGTGGGAACGAGTGAACCTGGTTGAACTGAAAATGTTGGCACCAGATCGTTTTCTCCTCTGAGGGATGCACACATTTTCAGAAGAACAAAAAAACTAACAGCGGCCTTAGAAAGGAAACAAAAAGTACATCTTTGCCAAAAACTTGGACATTTTCTAAGTTAGCAAAGTCAAAAACTTTTGACTTTTGGGAATCTTCTGAGCTTCAAAAGTCAAAAACCTTTCAAGCTCAAGAATTTCTGCATTTTTTCTAGGAAATCTCTGAGATTAATCCCAAAATTTCTGAAATCATTCTCACAAATTTATGACTTTTTGAGCTCAGAAATTTTCAAGTTTCTTGGGGGGAACTTACTCCTCCTTTCTTTTCTATCTACAGGATCCACAATAAGCTGTTATAACGGGAATCATTGGAGCTTTTTGGGAATAAAATGATTAATTTCTGTGAACTATTGCAGCTTTTTTTGCAAAAAAAATATAATTTGCTTTGCTGCAAAAGTAACAGATGGTGTGAGAAGTCTGAGGGATCTTTAATTTAATATTTGATTTAATCTTTTAGATTTAGATGATTGGTGGATTTCTAAAAAGGAAAAGTTAGTTATATATGTATGTTTTTTCACTGTTAAATCATCAGATTGTTCCCAGGAGATTAGGACATGGGTAGGAAATCTGGGCTCTGATATCAAGCTTTGATTCAGTTCGTTTTACTGTTCATTATGTTGATATAATCATGTATTAAACTTTGTTTTGTTTAATTAACTTCTTTGGTTTTTTTTTTAATCAACTTTAACTACCAGTTTCTGTTGTACTGATCTAAGCCAGGCTCAGTTTTATGTTTAAGTGTCAAACAACTTTGCTGACAGCATCTTTCTTTTCCATAACAAAGACAACCTGAGCAAAAACAAAAATGTGGAGTTTATAATTTTGATTTAATCTGTTAAGTAAAAAAACACCCAGATTTTTCACTAAACCTGGAATTATCACAGCAGCTCCTGCCTTCTGCAGCATGGCCTGCTTAAAGTCTGCAACTCGGGTGGATTTAAGTTCAAACTTTGACTAGGCCACTCTGCAACCTTATGTTTTACTCTAGAGATAGACTTTAGGAGTAATTCTGGTAGGTAGATTACTCTGGGGAAGTTTTATCACGTTGAAGGTTTTCTCTCTCTGTGTATTGTTTTGACTTTCTCTGGAGTCCAAAAACCTTGGAGATGTTTCTCTAACCTTCAACATAATAACAATAAATCTATTTCAGAGCAGTTCTTCAATTCCTTTGGTTCAGATTTTGTTGCTTTTTGAGGATTTCTTTGCCTCCATTTTGCCTTAGAGATGCCATGTTTAAATAATTGTGAAAAATGGAGCCAATGTTTATTTAAGTTACTTATTGATTTTATTTATTTATTTTTTATCTGGGATTATCTTTTAATGATCAAATGTTGAGTCATTTAAGCATGACCTAAAGAAAAGAGGAACGTTTACAAAGACTTGTGTTCACACTGACATTTATGACCAAACAGAACAAACGCTGCCAGCAGAATCCAGCAGAATCAGTCTGACCAGACAAGAAACTGCTGCTGAATCAGACATAGAAAGATGAAGCTCATTACTCCTAAGCCAACAAAAAAAACAGACAGAGCAGCTGAGTCAACTCTGGACTTTAGTTTCACTTTCCTTTAAAACTCGTCCGTCTTTTCACGTTAGTTCATCTCTTTAGCTGAAGATCACTTTTAGTTTATTCTCTTTTTTATGTATTTATATTCTGATATCTTAGTTGCAGATATCTTATTCCTTCATTATGTCTTCACAATGTGAAGTATTTGAGTTTCCTAAGGTTGTGTTTACTTCTGTTTCTGAAATCAAGCTGATCATTATAGATGTAACTTGTTTTTCTCTCCCACTGTCAGATTATTCTGCTCTGCCGCCATCTTGTTCTCCCCACTTATAAAATGGGGAAAACATTGAAAAAGTAGTACTTTTCATCAATACTAAGGAATTATTTATTTAAAAAAACTTGCATAAGTTGGTGAAAAGTTACATGTGAGTTAACTTTCTCCCATCCTGTGTGAACAAAAATATTTGCAATAGAAACTAGACTAAAAACGTGGAGAGTTTGAGTTTTTACAGTGCAGAAGACAGAAATAATCTTCAGTTCACCATTATTAAAATAACATAAATGGAGAGTAGAAGGAAAAAGTAGCAAAGTAAGTGCAGAGATGGCTCAGGAGAAGAACATCACACAGCAGCGCATCGTTTATCGAAGAAACGATGATGTGGATCCATGTTGAAGATATTTAGCAGTGGGAGTTGAAAGTATTGTCACAGGATGAGAATAAAACAAAGGAAGCTGATAAACATAAAGCAGAGCTAAAAGCAACGGACTTTTATGGAGCATTGACGGCAACTTCTGCCCAGAAATTAGTTTTTAATGTGAAGAATGGTCAGGTTGTCTTCTGATGCTCTTCACTGTGTTTCCATTGACCATATAAATGCACAACTTGACATTCTGAAAATAAATTTGCTTAATGGAAACAAACCAATTTAAAACAAACAGACAAACAAAAAAACAAATCTTGGCGCTAGGATGAGGTGATTTGTTTTTTGCAGAATCAAATTGGATTATTTTAAAAAACTGCAATGGAGACACTTTTTTCTCATCATACGAGTCACACGGTCAACAACAGGATGTTGCCACTGGCGTAACCCACGAAGAAGAAAACAACAGGAAGTAGTTGGAGGATGATGGCGCAGCAAGTTTTCCAACAAACTTATTCATGTGTGATTGCAGTTCTTATTTAAAGGAAACACCACCATCACAAAATTCAGTTTTTTCTACATCACTGGAATATTGACAACGTTTTGTGCACATTTATTATGACGTAGACTTCTTATGAGTTCAGAAGTTTCATAATTATAATTTACTGCGTTTGGTTTCTGCTGGTGCAGAATTATGTCGCATGTTTCACATTGATGACGAAAAGCCTGATAAAATGTGACATCAGATTTAGCTCCACATGTTAGTGGCTCAATTTTCACGGTTCAAAACTGAGCCGTGAAAAAGTGGGATTCAGTTGCATTTGCCTGCTGAAGTCTGAATTTAACCTTTGACCCTGCAGGGGAGCTGACCACGTTTTCCACTTCCCCTGCTTTGGGCCCAGTGCCGGTTCCCAGTGTGTTCATCATGTTACATTCAGAACATGTGCAGCATGCTGAACCTGGATGATGCATCATGAACATTATGTCAAAATGCTTCAGTGAACACTGACATTTTTTAACATGCAATTAGAAAAAACATCCATGCAGGATGAACAAACGGGTCGTATCTGTCAAACCAGCTCCACAGTGATAGAAGTTCATTCAGATCTGAGTACAGAAACTGGGCATCCCCCTTTTTTCAGAAATTGTGAAGTAACTTAATTGTCTCTGTACATCAAATCAGACTTTCTGGTGCCAGAGCTGCAGCCAGCAGAGATGACGGGTTATTTCCTCAGACGTAGCGGAGCTGCAGCATCAGACAGACTCCTGACGGCTGCAATCTGATGCTGTTGACCTCAGAGACAAACAATGACACCCAAACAACGAGACACTTTCAGCTGCAACAACTATGTAAAGTTGTCTCTTTTAAAAAAGTCACTTTCATGACGTTTTTCTTTGTAATGAAAAAGGGAAGCGCATTGCATGGATCATAATTATGGCTTTTTATGCCGGATCTTGACTAGATGGGAAAAATTGTCATAATTATGAAATGAAAGTGAGAACTGGCTGCCACTGTTTTGATATGGCCTGTTAGTAAATAACTGCTTTAAAATGAGAATGTTCATCTATTGTCTGCCTTCAGGAAAATGCAACATTAAGTTGGTCATCAGTAAATAGGAAATACTGGGAGGAGGAAATGCTAAAGCAACGACTTACCACCCGTAATGTGATTTAAACCTGAACCAGATTGCAGTGGCGAGAAAGAAGCATAGAAACAATGACAAAAATCATTTCTTGTCAAGGATTTGGAACATTTACAAAATATGAAAGAAAACTATAAAAAAAACAGGCTAGAAATCCTCCAGCAATGCAAATTTTGAATAATTTTAGTGCAGTATCGCTTTATGCTGATTATGAGATCTTTTCTCTTACTTATGAAATCAGGATCTCGTAATTATGACGTCTTATTTCATAATTATAAGGTCTGATGTGAAGATGTGTGGTTTATGCTTGAAAATAAGCTCTCTGAAAACCAACCAGTTTAAATAAAGTTTAACAATCTTTTTTCATCAGGAACGCACAAATATCCAGTCAGATTGTTGTTTGTTGCTCTGCAGAAAGAGCAACTTGATGAGAATGTGTTATGAAATTAGAAACTTTATGGATGATTTTGCTTACATCTGGAGGGGAGAAAATAAAAAATATAACATTTGTTCATTCACTGCATGTTTAAAAAATACAGAAGTTGTTTGTTGTAGAGTCCTGTTTTTATGAAAAATAAATTATTCCCATGCTGAGTGACCGTAAACTGTGTGACCGAGTTGCTGAAATACAAATTTAGTTCAATTTATGTGTTAAACTAATAATGTAAATTTCAGTGGCCACATGTCCAAAAACTTAAACCAAATGAAACTTCTCACATCTGGCTTCATTTTCTGTCGTCGTCTCTGACTGACAGAAAACGAACAATCGTATTTCTGTGGAAATGAACGAGCGTGATCTACGAACCACAAATACGCCTCAGTTGTTCCTGGAAGTTCTGTGTAAAGTTTTTCCTCATGCCAACGTAACCAGCTTTCTCATTATGTGAGCTTCAATCAAAGCACATGTGTTTTCAGGTGACACCACTTATTGTTTCTAAAATAGTTCATATGAAAGGAGGCTTTCATTTTCTGAACGTGACAGACACTTCACAGGCTTGTTTTCCTTTTGTGGTTGAAGTTATGGGATTCCTTAAAATAAAATTTAGTTTCTTGTGAACTTAAGAGCTAAATTAAACATTATAACTCCTGATATTTCAGTCATATTAGGTGTTAATGTTTAATCCAGTAAAACTACACTATTTATGGACATAAACTACGAACCTAAAAACACAAAATACCAACAAAAAGTTAAAATAAAAAACATATAAAGCCAAGATTCAGATGATTATCAGAAATGTACTTAGAAAATCCATCACAACCGATCAAACATACATCAAACAGAGTCTACCTGACTGAAATATAATCTATTAATATGATTGTTTATTCATATTTTTATCATTTCCTGGTTCCCCGTCCAGCATTTTCTCATACAGGCAGATTAATGTGTCTTCTGTTCACCCTCACTCGTCTGACACTCATGCATGTTTATTTTCATATGACTTATTGATTTACAGAGTCTTTCATTTTCAACAGCTTGTGTGCTTTATAGGCGAGAACATTAAACACTAACACTAAACAATAAGGTCATGACTATGACAAACTTAAAAAGAAACTTGTAAAGAAAAAAAAATGAAAGAAATGTTTCATGAAAAAAATTTAAAAAATTAGGAAATATTTTTGATTTTACAAATGATTTTTTTAGCATTTCATTTCATTGTCCAGTCTATTTGTATTTTGTGAAGGTTTATGACTCTGAACACTAGAAAGTTTTGCCGACTTCCTGCTGCTTCCTCCACAGATCATCTTATAGTTTTGTCACCTTACAATCAAAAACATTGTTGGAATTGCAGATGATGAACCAACAAAAGTTGTGAAACTCTTATCAAGTGGAATAAAAATGTTAAACAGTAAAAAAATGCAATTACTCAAAACCCATTAAGTGTAACATGCATTTGGTTTCAATCCCTCTTTACTCTAATTCTCCAAAATAAAATTCTGCTACAGACAAATGCCACCTGCACAGTGAGAAGCTGATCTGTGTGAAAACTGACCTCAGTGTAAACGCAGCTCTTTTATGAAGGTTTGTCAGACGAAGGAGCACAACAGGCAGGTCAGGGTTTAAACAAAACGAGATCTGAAGCTTTCAGCGTCCCACAGACCTCTGTTCAATCCTCCATTTTAAAACACAAAGTGTGTAGCAAAACTGAAAACCCACTAAGACGTCACGCTCGATTTCAGCTAACAGGAATTCACCAGAAGCACAGGCCTAGTAGAGATGAAAACTGTCGGTCCTGCTGTCCAACAATTAGGCTTTTTATTGAACGCAGCTCATTGTGACATGATTAACAGCATAAACAGCGGAGGAACTTTATATACACAAGCATTGTCCAACACACACCCAAAGGTTTGGATTCAGGTGTTTACAGATACACAATATATTGGGCTGCTGTCACCACTAAATACGTCTTGTATTAACTTGTGTTGTTGGCTGCTGTGGTTTCTCATTTTTCTCTCTTTCTGCAGGTGTAGAAGCAGACTTCTATTTTCTACTCTCCTTTTCCTTCTTCTGGACTCTTGACTAAACGTTTACAGTTGTTGCACTGGTGGGCCGAACTTTAACTTTAATGGTTGGCTGATTTATTTATTTACATATTTATATACATTTGCTAAGTTGTGAATGAGGAAGAAGGATCTGGGAGGAGAGCGTGACAAAAAACGTTTTGAGATTTAAGTGCACACACTACAAATTATTGTTTGTTCACATAGATAAATGCACTCTCACCAGTCGCACTGCATGCTCAGATTGTTGGCACAAATATAATGCCATAATTATCAGCAGCTTAATACAGAGAAATCAGACTGGAAGGGCAGTTTTTGAGCAAAACTGCAGGATCTCAGTTGGAAAATGTAAGTGCCGATAAAACCTGGGAGTGTGATGGCTGCATGCTGGCAGAGCACTGGATGTTTCAGATGGTTCAGGGAGCAATGCACAGAGTGGCAAACAGAGACCAGGAAACATGAAGCAACCAGAGGAACCCAGCAGGGGGCGAGTGGTGGTGGAAACCTGGAAGCTTGATTGCTAGACAAGAAAAACAAAAAGCAAAAAACAAACTAGAAAAGGGCCTAGAAAGAACAGCAATGCAGAAACAAAACAAGAGTTCAAAAGAAGGGCGACACAGAGACTGAACTGCAGGACCTTAAAGGCAGGAAACCCAAAGCCATGAAGTCGTTAAGCTGAAAGCACTTATTGTCAGAAAAATTGTTTTTTTTAAATAGAATTTTAAAGCAAACTTTTGCCGCATTTTTAAAATTTGAGCTACCCAATAATAAAACTATTAAAATTAACAAAATGGTCAGATTTTTGAAGAAACTGGATGTGTAAATCATTGTAGATACAAAACATAAAAAGGCCCAAAGTTTCTGAATTTCCTGGGTTGATTGTTTTCTTAAATGAGAAGTAAGATTTGCTTTTGAGAAAAAGTAGGTCAATGCTTGTGTTTCTAGTTAATCCAAAATTAAAATGAATGCAAAAATCAAATTAATAAATTAAAATCTATTTTTTTTACTACAGTTCTAAGAAGATGTTGAAAATGTTGAAAAAGCTTCCATCTGCATCGACCGTCTATGCTTTCAGGCCAGATTTGCTCCATCTGGGCCACTCAAAATCCATCAGAGGGCTGCAAATGGCCCCCGGGCCACAGTTTGAACACCTCTGCTCTGGAGACTGGTGGCCAGTAAACCCAGAAGGTCGGATTTGATGGTTTGGAGACCGTCACTGGTTACACAGCTGCTTGGAGGCTGCTGACCGGTTGATGCAGCAGACGCTCTGGACTGAAGATCAGGAGTTTGGAGTCTGCAGGATGTCGGCATCTTAGAGTTTACAAGCCTGCACCTGCGGCAGAAGGAAATCTATTGCCGGGACTTTACAGATTATTGTTTTTAAGATCATAATGTTCTTTGCAGGTTGGGCGTAAGCCTTCGTGTTGAGCAAGAAAAATTCAAGTGAATTATTATCTTCCACAGTAAAATCTTATGGTACAATGAAGCAGCTGACTGATTGATAGGCTGAAATTTCTTCAACAATGTGGCTATTGTTAAGTGGAGGAACAAGAAGGTGAGTTAAAAGTTACGGTCCTGGATCAACTGGTCCATCCACATGCCTGCTGTCATCTCATTAAATGTGGTTTCTGACATAAATGAAAACGATCACAAGAACAAACTTCACATGTTTACAAAAAACTTTGTCCATCCAGAGTAAAGCTTCAGCTCCAGCTGTTTTAAACGAGTCAGTTTGAGAGTCTGGAGCAGATCCAGAACATCAATCCTGGAATGGGAATGTGGAAAATGTTGCTGAGCGACTGGGAAAACTTTACTACGAATAAATAATTTCTAATATCTCTGAATTCATTCTGTGAATTTTCTGATCATTAAAGTCCAAACTGTGTTCAGCTCAAAGCTTCTCCTAAAATCCACTTCAAGTTTATTTTCAGGTCAATTAAATCACAACCTTGGATTATTTAAACCGAAAATAACAATGTAAGCTGAATGAAATTAACTTAACATATAACTAGAGATCAAACTTTGAGGTTGTTCTTTAGCTCTTTCTGTTTTTGTGAGTATGCTTCTATTTCTGAACTGCAGATTGGACTTTTTCCAAGCATTTAAATTTTATTACACATTTACATTGCTAGTTTCCAAACTAGCAATGTTTACTTTGCTACTCAAACAGCAAAGTAAACATTTCCATGAAACTGAAAATTTTACAACTTCCTCAATGTGATGGAAAAACACACTGTGTTATCATTTGATTCAAGGTCAATAAGATGTGTGACAGGTGATTGGTGCACAAACAGTGAGCCCTGAGGCACACCCAGCGTTCGCAGCGTTTAAAAGGCGGGAGGCTGAGCTACTTCTGCATCCAGCCTCAGACTCCTGGACTCACAGGTAGCCTCCTCTCCACTCACATTCATCTCCTCTCTTATTGGTTTAATAAATTGCATTTATGTTCCAAGACTTAAACTTTTAACTCAACAACAAAACTCTGTTTAGATTTGGATTTTTTCAGGTCAGAAGCTTCCCCGCAGAGGAAAGGCAAGATGTTTGCAGTTTTCCTCTTCTTCCTTGCCATCTCGATGGCGGCTGTTCCTCTGGTAAATTTGAAGGGAGAAAAATAAAACTAATTTGTTTCGTCCAACACAGGGAAGGCTGATGTGTTTAGAAAAATTGGGTTTGTAAAGCAGGATCAACAGAAAATATGTTGTGAAATGTTCTGTTGTGAAACAGAAGAAATGTGTTTTGTCATGAAATGCTAACATCTGTGTTTGTGTTGCAGAAAGCAGCTGACAGTGAAAACCAAATCGGTGAGTAGAAAAAATGAAAGAAACCTGAAGTGAACCTGAAATCTCTTAACGTGGGGATTTCTTCCTTCCTCCCACAGAAGAGAGCACGGACGTCACGGATGTCATCTCCAAAGCAAACGCTGGAATAAGTAAGACAGCAATTTCACACAACCCAACAACTTCGAATGTAATTTCATATTTACAAGTCAAGACAAAAAAAAAGAATCATCTATTAATAAATCAGCTGATTTATTTCTCAAAAATTAGCTTAATGGTTTGCCTTTGTCAAATCTTCAGGCATGATAAGAAACTGGGTATGTTTTCATCTGTATTTCAGATTAAAAATAAAATAGTTTGCATATTTTCCTTACATTTCATTAGTTACTTTATTGAAATATTAAGAAAGTGATCAATCTGTTTATTTGCAATCTGTACAATTTACTACCAGGATAGCAAAGCATTTTAAAAACATTGTAATAAGGGGAGGGTAAAGTAATTTTATTTATACAGAACATTTTCATTAACAGGGCAGTTCAAAGGTCTTTACATGAATTAGAAACAAAACAACAAAACTAAAAGAAAGACAAAAAGGTAAAAGTATGAAACTACATATTGGTTCCTCATGTTTAATAAGAATAAGAATAAGTAGCAGTAAAAGACTTTGTAGAGTCCTGAGAGCTGAATACAGCCAACTGGAGCGCTTACATTGGCCAATTCAACACAGTATGTCTTGTTTAAGAGGCAGAGCTCAAAGAAATAGGAGTTTATGAAAATGCTTTGGTTCATAAGAATAAGTGTTTATCACTCTTTTGTGGCTCTGCAGAGACTCCACTGATCTACGGTGACATTGCTCCGAGCAAATCGAGGAACGCAGTCCCATGCACAGCCACCGGCTGCAAATGGCCCAAATCTGGACACTATGTCTACATCCCCGTCTACATCTCCTCCTCATACAGTGAGCACAACCAGCACCTGAATTCAAAACTTTAAAATAGAAACAAACTCTTACATGCTTCTTTGTGTTTTTGTCAGAAGACAGAGGGAACAGTAGATGATGTCTGTGTTTGGTAGTTAGGACGTTGGTGTAAAATGTTTTTTGTGTTTGTTTTTGCCCTGCAGCCTCAGCAGAGCGTAACATCATCATCCGAGGCCTGGTGAGCTTCCACTCCTCCACCTGCATTCGCTTTGTCTGGAGGACGAGCCATGTGGACTTCCTTTACTTCTACTCCGGAACCGGGTAGGAACGCAGTCACACACTCACATGCTGTGATTTTTACTTCCACACGTTTCCACTGATCTCCTCCTGATCTCCCCGCCAGGTGCTGGTCCTACCTGGGCCGTCAGGGCGGACTACAAGCCGTGTCTCTGAGGAAAGATGGCTGCCTGTACCACTCCACGGTGCAGCATGAGGTCAGCCACGCTCTGGGCTTCCACCACGAACAGGTCCGCTCTGACAGAGACTCCTACGTCCAGGTCCTCCCCCAGAACATCATCCCAGGTCGGCTCACTCACACAAGCGGGGCTTAATACTTCTATCTGCAGAACATCTTCAGCAAAGAGGAGAGCATATGGTTAGACCTGAAAACAAAAGTATTTTAAACAAGTCATAGATTTCTGTATTTTCCACATTTGGACAGAAACTCTTTGTATTTGAGTCCATTCAGCCATTCATAGGGGACTTAACACTTTCAAATGACCTAAATCAGACAGAGAACTCAGTGGTTTTTGTGTGGGGAGTTTGGAAACTGACATTTAAACTGTGAGATCACATTGCCTCATGTTCTACTTTTATCTATTGCAATGGACATTTTCCTAAATAAAGTGACAATTTACAAAGTTACATTTTTTTCTTAACCAGGGTACGAACACAACTTTGAGAAGATACAGACTAACAACCTGGGCACTCCCTACGACTTCAACTCCGTTATGCATTACACCAAGTGAGTCTTTCTTCAAAATGACCTTCTGTTGTGCTACACCAGGCTTGTTGTTTTCAGCCTGAGTGCAGATGCATTCTGTTCATCACTTCCTCCTTCTTCCAGGTATGCCTTCTCCAAAAACGGCCAACCGACTCTCCTTTCCAAAGCTAATCCTTCCCTCGACTTTGGAAGGGCCACATCGATGAGCGCCAACGACATCGCCCGCATCAACAAGCTCTACGGATGCAGTGAGTAAAATATTAAGCTTTTTTAAAATTTCTCTAGCATTTCCAGGAGCTCGTGTCATTTACAGTACTTTTTCTCTCAGCTTAAATTTCAACAGACTAAAGGAGAAACTTCAGCTCGCCAGCGTTACCCGGCTCTGACCTGCTCCTCACAAAATCTCATCTCAAAGCAGCAGAAACTCTTTTTCTGCTGTCTCATTTACTATATATCTACATAACTACATAACTGCTGAAGACAGTTGTCTCTTACAGAAAGAAGCAGATTTTTGGATCAAATTTAAAGAAATATGCTGCAGGTTCTCCTGCTGGACGAGTGTGGTATTACATCTCCATCTGCCAGCTTCAGAATACATATTGGTGTTTATCGGTGAAGGATTTCTTAACAAAAAAGTTTTTCTTTTGGGTTTGGATTGGCTTTCTTCTTCTTTTTTGCATCTACTATAAAAAATGGAAAGGAATGTTCCAATTGAAAATAAATCTAAGGGTAATTTTGATTAAGTAAATTATGTTGTGGCATACAAACTGTGGAAGATGGATTGGACTGGTCCTAAAATGTCTCAATAAAAGTCAATTTTTCAAGAATGTACAATCTATGGGAATGCAAAATGTAAAAGTTCCCCAATCACATTTGACCTAAATAAATGTTTTTATCAGCATAATGTTACAAGAGCTCATCCCACATGTTTGGTTCTTGTGACCAACATGTTTGTTTTCTGAGATTTAATGATGTTGTAATCCACTCAATCAAATACAAAATAAAATGTGATCATTCCAACATCAATGTTTCTTTTTTCTCTGTAACAGCCGAACATTAGGGACGAAGATCAGGGTTTCCTTTGTGCTGCAAATCCACCACAAAATAAAAGCCTCCACACATTCAGTATGAAGTTGTTTTAAAAACAAATGTAATGTAAAGCATATGATATAAATAAAAATATATATGCATAGCCTATATTTATGCACTTATACTAACCATAATCAGAGTTTTAAATGAGTTTAAATACAATGAAATGTTAATTCTTACTTTATTTTGAAGTAAGAGTTAACATGTTTGTGACGTGTGAGACAGATGAGCAATGAAAA
Organism: Poecilia formosa; assembly: GCF_000485575.1. Classification (NCBI taxonomy): domain Eukaryota; kingdom Metazoa; phylum Chordata; class Actinopteri; order Cyprinodontiformes; family Poeciliidae; genus Poecilia; species Poecilia formosa. Next base: position 1,776,462 of record NW_006800038.1, read on the forward strand.
AAGAAATAAGTCCATCTACCTCCTTCCAGAGCTGCTATTGCCATCTGAAGAAATGTCCTGCTTCTGGTCAAAAACAACCAATCAGAGCCAGGAGGAGGGGCTTAGCTCTGCTAATCACCCTCCTGTACGCTGCTCAATCTGCTAATGGTGGAAAAACAACTTAAAGTTACAGGAAAACTGTTTATCCGTCGTCATCTGTGGCTATGCTAACTAGCAGGCTATGTTGTGGTGAACCAACTGTAGCTTAGCAAAAAGCAAGTGGATGAAAGTGATTGACAGCACTAAGACCCTCCTCCTGGCTCTGATTGGTTGTTTCTGACTGAGTGGTTTGTTTCTGCACAGGATCTCGATTTTTGCACAGATTATCTGTCTTATATGATACTGTCAGAACATAATGATAATATTAACAAATATGTAAAAATATTTTTTATATAAAAGTTACATTCTGGAGCCGTAAGTGATGAGTTACTGAAACTTTCGTCATGAATACTCATGTTAGAAAGGATGTAGCTTTTAATTTGCTAGTTGAGATACAGAAAAGCTGACTCACAAAATGCCACTGTGCCTCATAATATTAACATATTTCTGTTCTGCATATGGTTAATATCATGCCCTCCCTGCACAAATGGGGGTAGAATTAATAATAATAGCACAACTACGTACAATAAAAAAACAGGCAAAGTAACAAAGATAAAATAAGCAATAAAAGCAGAACAATAGTAACATAGCCGTCCTAATCCTCCAGCTCCAAGACTTAAAAACAGGAAAACAAATGAGTTTTCAGAAGAGATTTAAAATCACCCACATTTCTGGGAGAAAACAGCCAAACATTTGGGAGAGCTAAAAGCATTTTGTTTTCAGATGGGATTCTGTTTCTTTTCCATTTTATATTTTATTTAGTGACTTTGTAGAAAAAGATCTGCTTCTTTATAAACAGCAGCTGGACATTCACATGAGCTGCATGTCGTTAAAAACTGCTACATTGTGCAAAGACAGGACCAAACAAACAGTAACAAATTTCAGCAGCAACTTGTAACATCATTGGTTTATTTTAGGAACAGATTGTCTAGTTCTGGATTGATCTCATCTGGATTAATGACGGATATAAAAAGCTTGGTCAGCGTTTTCTTGTGTCAGACTGGATCTGAGCCTCAGCTGCTCCTTCAGGTAAACGGCTCTCTGACTCTCCTTTAACTCTCATTTCTTTTCTTCATCATGTTTACATGTGTCGGCTTTTAACCTGAAACAAAAAGAAAACATATTTTCATTACATTGAAACTTCAGGACCTTCATCATGATCCCGGTTTTTCTGTCCCTCCTCTTCATCTCAGTGGTTAAAATGGTAAGTTCATGACGTTTTACTGATTCACCTCACAGCTTAGATAAAATTGAAGATTTAAGAAAGGCTGAGCTTGGTTTCAACAATAAGTTTCAACATTTAAAAGATTTAGAACAAAATGATTTTTGATTCGTTTGCCAACAAACATGCAGCAAAGCGTCACCAAAATGATGCATTTTTCTTACGTCTGTGTTCCAGAGTCCGGTAGTAGAACCGGCTCAGTCTCCCAGTGAGTTTGAAACAAAGATCCTTTTTATCTGACACATCAAATGCATAAATTTAACCAAAGGTTCTGGCAACATTTCTTTCTCAGAAGAGTTTATGGATGTCTTTAAAAGCGTCCCACAACTACAAGCTGACAAAGGTGAGACACAAGCTCACAAAACAAAAAAAACTAGCAGATAATAATAAGAAAAAATGATTATTTTAACAGTAATCCTTAAAATAACAACAAATACGCATGTTTTTGATGTCAGATTAATTTGAAATTGCAGTCTTGTTTTTGCAGTCCTGTCTGTGTCTGCGTGTCATTTGCTGTGTTGCAGAGCCAAAGCGATATGACGACATTGCTATGCCAAAAATCTTAAAGAGGAATGCTGACCCGTGCACCATCACAGGCTGCAAGTGGTTCAAATCTGGAGAGTTCGTCTACATACCGTTCTACATCGACACTAATTACTGTAAGCGTCATGTGAACAAGACAAAAAGACTTACAGCTGAGGTCAAGTTGACCACACCCACTGCTGAAACTTTACGCTTTTTCAAACATTTCCCAAGTGCTGTTAAACAGATCAATGATTTTTCAGTGTGACTTTTCCAAACATCCTTCTTTTTATTTTGGATTCTTACAATTTTTTTTTCACAAAAACCCAATTATTACCCCCCATAAGAACTGGCCTTTTTATTTAGCCAAAGCACAAACCACTGCTGTGAAATCAGGTGCTTTCACTTGTATTCAATCAATGACCAATAAAATTCTCATTAAGGCTTTGAGCCGTCACTTGAGGAAACATCGCGCCAAAAACAAAATAATTCAGTTTAGACTTGACAAAAAGAAATAGGTGATGCTCACAAAGCAGGAGAAGAAAATGTAAAGACTTGCTACAGACTACAAAACGTGACTGAATAGAGCAATGACTCATTTTGTCTGTGGAAGGTTTTGATTTTCAGGAAAGAATTTGGTTTCTGTGAGCAAAAACTAAATAAATGTAAGCATCCAAAATAAACAGAAAAGCTGAATTTAAAAACACATTTTTGAATCTTTGAAAAAAACTTAGAATTTTATAGGGTGCCTAATAATTTTGACCTTATCTGTATTTTTAGTAATATAGGTACTAAGTTTTTTTTTTTTTTTTGCAGCTCCGGCAGAACGAAACAGAATCCTTGGAGTTCTGGAAAGATTCAACAGATCCACCTGCATCCGCTTTGTACCGTTTAAAACGAAGAATTCTGATTACCTTTATTTCTATACTCGACCTAACGACGGGTAGGAACATGAACACACACACACGCGCGCACACACACACATGCACACACGCACCTTCGTATCTCTATTTTCTTTGCTGGGACTTTTACTTCCATTCTTTTGAGCATTCTTGTTTCCAGTGTTGTTTGTTTCTTTATTGTTTATTTTATTGTTTAAATTCAGTTCTGAGTTTATTATTTTATCTCTTTGGGTGTTCACTTAGATTTTGGGTTATGATTTGGTTACTTCATTTAGATTTTGTCACAATCTTCATGCCCAAAATCCTCCAGTTACAAACCAACCTGCTGTGATCGCTGGCATTTTTATTATCTCCATCAGATTCTGCTTATCGATGTTTCTGAGGCCAGATGAGAAACACGAGACGATGTTTCCCTTTTGTCCTACTGCTTCACTTCCTGCTCCTGTTTTTGCTTCATTCTTGTTTCACAGTCCTGTTTTATTTGTATCAGGAGAGGAGGTGATAGGATACGAGTTTCAAGTCATAATTCGGTTCAGTGAACCAAATTCTTCAAAAGACAAGATTATGACTAATAATTATCAAAAGGACCAAAATCATCAAGTCAAAAGCCCTCACAGATGAAGAAAAATAAATAAAATGAAGCAAATAAAGTTGTTAATTTTTGTGGAATTTTTTGTAGGAAATAGATGTTATTTATTGTCGATGACAAACTTCAAATTTTGCATGTTTGCTGTGTAAAAGTAAAGACATCCAGTTTTCAGTTTCTTTTAAATTTATTCTCAGTCATAAAAACGGGATTTGGGACACTTTCTTTCAAGACTCTTGCCATATTTAGCTGAGTTTAATAGATTCAATAACAGCTGATCTGGCTACCGCTGGATTGTCAGTAAAAGTCTCCAGACAGACGCGGTTCTACTTATTATAAAAGTTTAGTTGTGGAAAAAATAATAATAACTAAAAACAAAATATTTGTGCCATTATTAACATTTTCTGTTTAAGAAGATATAAACTTAGCATTGAAAACATCATCCTAAAAAAATTACAAATTGGAGTCGGGGCCAAACAAAATTAATACAAGGACGGCGAACGGCCCCCGGGCCACAGTTTGGACACCCTGTTCTAGAATAAGCCTTTTAGATTTCTGACTTATAATGATCAAACGACGGCAGAAACAGCTAGCCGTTAGCGGTTAGCGGTTAGCTCTGTGTGTGCCTGTGTTTGTATTCCAGGTGTTGGTCCTACATTGGCCGTCAGGGAGGAGGCCAGTTCATCTCTCTGGAGAAAAATAAATGTCTGCGAACCTCTACGGTGAGCCACGAGGTCCTTCACGCTCTGGGCTTCAACCATGAGCAGGTCCGCATCGACAGAGACCAATACATCCGCGTTTTATTCCAGAACATCAAGCCAGGTTGGTAACATCTGTTTCGATATAAACAGATGGTCCATTTGAATAAGTTGGTTCCAGTTCAGTTGGTGTCTCCTGTTTCTGTTCACACTGTAACAACAACATGAACTTTTCCTGTTTGCTCTTTCACAAAGAGCAAAAGTTTAACTTTTGGAAGGTAGAGACCAACAACATGGGATCTCCTTACGACTACAACTCTGTCATGCATTACAAGAAGTAAGTCTTTCCCATCATGTGAGGGTTTTTTATTTAAAAAGAAAAAATGCTGACACTTATATTTTCCATGAATGTTTTGCAGGTATGCCTTTTCCAAAAACGGGCGGCCAACCATCGCTGCCAGGTCTCGTCGAGTCCACAGCTTTGGAAACTCATACGGGATGAGCAACACTGACATCAACCGAGTCAACAAACTTTATAACTGCAGGGAAAAATAAAGCATAAACTTTTAACATTTCTCAAAACAAAAAGAAATATTCTAACAGAAGGTTTTTAACACTAATCATTTAACGTCAGTGTGAACCAGAAATGATCAAACTTAGTTTACAGAAACCAGGAGTTATTTTATCTTTAACTAGTTACATTTACTTTATTATGAGTCACGTTTTTGAAAAATTTACTTTTATTAGTATTTTTACTACACTGCACTTTTTACTTTTACTTGAGTAACTTTATTATGAAGTATCACTACTTTTGCTTGAATAAAATTAAGTCTCAAAAATAAACATGTTTTAAAATTCAGCACTGCAGTTTTATTAAAACAAACTGATTTGGATAAATGTTTTGTTGCCAGATTTCTTTTTGTTACTTATATGAATTATTGTCATCTTCATCCTTAAAATACCAAAACTTCCACTTAACTTTATACTTTGACCGTCTGATGATGATGTAGCTTAAATATGAAATGATTTGATTACTTAGTACTTGAGTAAACTTTTTACTTTTTTATTCTTAAGTAATTTCTGGGATGGCTACTTTTAACTTTTACTTAAGTAAAAATATCTTTAAATATTGCTACTCTTACTTGATTACAACGTTTGGGAACTCTGTCTCTCTAATCTTAGTTTATCTTCCATTTTTCCACAGCCTAATGCTGTGAAACATATTGATTTTTCTGTTTTTTAGTCTGAAGCATAAATCATGTTTTGCACATATTTAATGCTATAGATATTTTTGAAGAGTTGTGTGAACAAACACATTTTGTGATTCTCATGCACTTTATTTTAGCTACATTCAGTGGAAATGCATCATATTTTCCTGAAACACATTTTAAGAAGGTGTGACACGACATTCTCATCACTGCCTCTGATAACATCTTTGCATTAAAAAGCTATTTTAGTTCCTGTTTGTTTCAGCAGTTTGCTTTCTGCATGTTCAACTTCTTTCAATAGGGTTAGGATGGGATTTTTTTAATCAATCAAATTTATTTGTATAGCAAATTTCAGCAACACGGCAGTTCAAAGTGCTTTACATCACGAAAACATAAGAAAACATCATAAACACATCATTTAGTTGTGGAAACTAACAACAGACATTACATTTTGTCAGGCGTCGTCATTAAAATCATCATTACGCATCAAATATGTTGGGCAATGTTCCATTTAAAGCAGCTGGGCTTTTAGTCAGATTTAAAGGAACTCAGTGTTTCAGCAGTTTTCTGGAAGTTTGTTCCAGATTTGTGATGCATAGAAGCTGAATGCTGCTTCTCCATGTTTGGTTCTGGTTCTGGTTCTGGTTCTGCTCTGCATCCTGAACCAGAAGACCTGAGGATGATTTCTAAACTAACAGTGTCTTAAAGTTTATGTTCTTTCTGAACCAACGGTGCCGCCGGTTCTGCTGAAAACCTCAGCAGCCAGCCGCCCTCGTCTTCTGGACAAGAACGAGTTTTTATTTTCTGTCCCTTTTTCATCCTGTTTTTGGACGTGTGGACATTTTGTCTTCACAGAGTGACTGCCAGTAGTTTTAACAGAGACTGTTTGTGTAATAATCCATCTGTAAAGTTGGGCTATTTTGTTAATAAATTCTGGGAGTTGATTAGAAGTAAGTGATCGGTGATCATTCCTCCTCCTGCTGCTGGTCTGAATTCATTCCTTAATGAGAGACTAAGATTGGCTTATGATGCCAGAGATTCTGGAATTAGTGATTCAATTCAATTAAAAAAACTTGAACTTTATTACTAATTTAATTAATAATAAATTAACTGTAATTAACTGATTATATAAAGCAGACATTGATGAACTCTGATCCCACCGGGGCTGAATGTGGCTGCTGCTCTTTGTACGATGCTCTTTATTATTAATGCATTGTTTTAG
>NW_006800038.1:1799613-1812830 GCF_000485575.1 Poecilia formosa
CGAAAACCACAAACAAGAACGCAGATCCATGTGTTCTGAAAGGCTGCCTGTGGCCCAAACATGGACGCTACGTCACTGTGCCGTACTACATCTCTCCTTTATACAGTAAGAAGTTCTGCCTAAAAAGCTGTATTGTATTTTGTGTACAAGGCAAAAAATGCAATGGTTTAAAGGTATCGCAAGAGAGTTAAGAGAGCTACTATTGTGCTCTTCATTAAATGATATAAGTGTATTTATGCTCTTGTGTTTACAGATAATCTCTTAGCTGCTTAACAGACATGTTGCTCATGATTTGCAAATATATAATTAAAAAATGCCAGTTTCTCTGAAAGCTCATTGAACTTTGAGGGTTAGGGTTAATCCTAACTCTAATACTCTCAAAATTGGACAATAAAACATTTTAGCTCCTTTGTAGACGTGTTTTAAAAACCTTGGTGTATCTGGAAGTAACCGACCCATGCCCACTTATTCATGTTTCATTATTCAAGAATGAACTGAAAAGATTTAAATGAATGTTACCGATTTTTTTACAGCTCAAGATGAACACAACGGCATCCGTATAGCACTCTTTACCTTAGAGCTGACCACCTGCATTCGCTTTGTCCTGGGTAGTTACAGAGATCGGGACTACATCTCCTTCGAACCAATGGGGGGGTAGGAACACACTCCTCACACACATTCATGGAGATTGCATGACTGCATCCATCAATAGTTGATTTACATGGTGTTTTATTGCATCACCCAGGGTTATGTTGTCATAACGATGTCATTAATGAGCAAAATCTGACTATTAATTATCCTTATTTACATTTGATTAAAGTTTATTAGGTGAAACGTATAAGAATACTCATATTACAAGTTAAGCACAAACCAAACACATTTTTTTATTAAATGAAACTAAGTTGTACTTCATCCTCAGAACAAGTCCAGTTAGAGTTGGAATTGGGAAACTAAGAATAACATCATTAAAGTTCACATCATTAACAATCTATGTTTTTCTCTGGTCTCCATGTGGAACATGTCAGGTGTTGGTCCTTCATAGGACGTCAGAGTGGAGGACAGTTCATCTCCCTGGAGAGACATGGCTGTTTGGAGCATGGTACAGTTCAGCATGAGGTTCTTCACGCTCTGGGTTTCCACCACGAACAGGCCCGCTCTGACAGAGACGAACATGTTGAGATTCTCTTTGAAAACATTGAGGAAGGTAAGTTTGAAGTTAAAAGAATCTGTTTCATAATTCTGTACTTCACTTACACAAATAAAAATAGAAAATATTTTGAAGTTGCATCTTTAAAATATTGGATTTATCCCTAAAACATTCAGCCAGGTCGGTTTGGTTAAGTGATCTTACCACAGTTTTCAAACTACATCACATAGAAACTATTTAAGATTACATGTTTAAAAATAACTGATAAATACTTTGTCTTTCCTTGTCTGCTGCACAGGAGCAGAGAACAATTTCGAAAAAGAAGAGACCAACAACTTGGGAACTCCCTACGACTTCACCTCCGTCATGCATTATGGAAAGTGAGTTGCAGGAAACTTCTCTCCCATGATGTGATTCATTCAACTCATATAGATGCTTGGAGATTTAGTCTGGCAAAATTGCTTAGTTTTGCTGAATGGAACTTTCTGAACTCTAGAAAGATGAAAATCCAACTGGTGAAATAAACAGTTTAAGCATCTTAAAAAATTAATCATAATCTTAAGGATATATTTGTGTCTTCTTTTAGGTATGCATTCTCCAAAAATGAGAATCCTACCATTGTTGCCAAGTCCGATCCTAACTATGACTGGGGGCGAGCCACTAAAATGAGCGCCAACGACATCGCCCGCGTCAACAGGCTTTACGGATGCTGTGAGTAACAAAAATAATTAGTTTTACGGTCTTAAAAATATTTGAAACTGTTCTAGTAGTCTCTAAATGTCTCTATTTTCTCTCTTAGAGTAAAATGACTTGAAGAAATCAGCTCAACAACAGCCAAGAATTGATCTGCTGCGAGAATATAATCAGCTCATAAAACGTTAAACTGCAAACACCTAAAAAGATCATCTGGAGCCACCTGCTGGTCAAAGGTTGCATTGCATCTCCTGTTGATGGGAGGTTCCTCGGTCAACTTCATGCAACTTTGATTTGAGTTTGCTTATTGCTTTTAATTTTACATAGAACCTCTATGTAAAAGAATAAAATTATAATTTTTGATTAAAGCTGTATTCATTTCAAAAGCGTGAAAAAAAATTTTTTTTGCTAATACATTACTGAATAAAAGGCTTCATTGCATGGACAAAATTGATGATTGTAATTGAAATTGATGCTCTTATGAGTTTTTGCTGTTTTGTTACATTAAAATGAAGGAAATCAGAAAAAGGTACCAAAGTTACACCCAAAGTCCAGCAACATGAAGCTGCCAACGTCTGAACACCTGATTGACTTGAAGTCTCACTGCCAAACTGGGAGGATTAAAGATCCTTTGGGGCTTTCTGGTCCAGACTGGCAGACCGGGGATGGCCAACTGGTTGTAGTGGGAAGACAAGGCAACACAGTTTTATTTGTGAAGCACATTTTCAGCAACAAGGCAACTGAAACTGCTTTAAATGATAAGAAGGAAAATAAAAACCAACAAACAAACAAAAAAAAACATTTTACTACAGAGGCAAAGTAAGAAACATGATGAAAGCATCTTTTGCAGTTTTCTGGAAGTTTGTTCCAGATTTGTGGTACATAGAAGCTGAATGCTGCTTCTCCATGTTTGATTTGGTTCTGGATGCAGAGCAGAACCAGAACCAGAAGACCTGGAAGGTATTTGTAGCACCTTTAACCACTCTATGCGTGAAAACTAAAATGGAGGGTGCTTGGGTTCAATATCAATCTGGTACCCCAATCAGTGTGCAGCACCACTTACCTTGTTTATGACAAATATGACCCAGAGAAACATTAGAATGTTAGGCAAAGCAATTCAGCCTAACTTTATTAAACTAAAGTGAAAGGGAAATCTGACTATTTAATCACCACAATAAACTTTAAAGCCAGAAAACTCTTAAGATTTAAAGAACCTATATATAAGGCATAACAAATAAAATGTTAATGGCCACCTTTTCCCTTCAACCAGAGCACAAGAAATGTCCACACACATCAAGATACAGTAATAAACAAATGTAACCCAGTCAGTTTCTTACTCACGACCTCCAGGAGAGTGGAAAAACGTTGCAGGCCTGTTACAAAAAACCGAGGAGTTGAAATCCCTGAGGAAAAAATTGAGAGTGTTGCAATTAACTCGTCCTGTCCTCCCGACTTCCATTGAACGCATCAGAGCACTTGGGGCTGAAATGGCAAAGCCAAATAAAATACACAGTGCAACGTCACACTAATACCTCTTTCAATTGCAATATTTACATAAAATAATGATCTTAGTTGATTTACAAACAATACTGTTTTGATTACTAAGTAAGCAAATTACTTAATAGCTACCTTTACCCTTTATATTATTTAAATATTATAGTAAAGGAAAATACTTGTTGGGTTCTGCAGGGGAGTGTTTTCTACATTTTGAGGGTGGCAGGTTGATGGGATCCAGCTGGTGCTCATCATCACCAACCAGCAAGGGCCTTAAATAGGAGTGGCTTCACAGAAGCAGATGCCAGATGTACAGTGGTACACTAGCTCTCTGTGCTGCATCTAAAGTGTTTAACTTGTCCCTGATGCCTCTCCCATCGCTTTCTTCTTCCTGGAACCAGCTCTGACCACTCTGTGATATTCATATCCACCTGGATTACCTGACCCGCGCTGCTCTGCTAGGCCTTGCCCCTGGATTCCTTCACGACCACCATCCCTGCTGCTGCCTGTCCACCCTCAGTTACCTGTTGGAACTCCTCCACCTGGAAACCCTTCACTGCACCAACTGCTGAGAAACCCATGTACCCTCCTCTGCTCATCTGAACCCTCAAACCGTAAGCCTTCACAAGGCTACACCATCATTCCCGTCATTATTTCTCTGTCTAACCGCTCACCTTTTCTCATTTCCTCCTCTGGCCCGGTTCCTCCCTGCTGCTGCTGAGCTACACCTCTCTCCATTGCACTTAATTGTTCAATAAATCTGTTAAACTGCGTTGGGTGTCTGTAGTTGTTGCTTCTAGTGATGGGTAGATGAGGCGTCATGTATCATTTCGACACATAGCAAAACTGATACTGTCACTCAATACTGACACCTGCTGGACGTTAAAAATTCCTACAGGCAACGATGACCTAGTGCATACAATAAGATTTAAGTCTTAATATTTTATTGAATATTATATATTGTATTATGTCATATCTTCAGTTAGATTTAAAATATATTTTATATACAGCCAATAATGTGAACATGTACCACAAAGTGGAATGAAGATGCATGAACCGTTTTTATTCTTCCACAAATTTTTATTTAAAAAAAAAAAAAAAGTTTTTACAACATCTTGAAATTTAGTCTTACGCTTTTTTGACAAAATTTCTCCTGTTTAGAAAAAAATAAACACCACATTTACAGCGAACCCTTGTTTTTCTTAGGGGTTGCGTTCTGAAAATAACCCGTGATAGGAGAAATCTGTGAAGTAGTTACCTTTATTTTTTAAAATTATTATACAGCATAATTAAATACTCTACATTGAAACCAAACAAAACCAGTTTTCAGATCAGAAGATGTGCGTGTGCATCAATCGGGCCTTAATGTGATCCGGAGTCATGTCATTAAAGTGTCTCCTCCAACCTGCACTGCGAGATTCACAGCTGGATCTACGGCAGAGCGATGGATCTCGTCAAGCCTCCGGTCAGGTTTTGTACTAGGGTTAGGGCCACAGGTTTTTCCAGCTGGCATTGAAAGTTTCAGTTTCCATCTCCTGAATGGCCAATCTGTATTAAATACTGTAACGTTATTGGCACTCGGGTAGAGAAGAAGCACGGAGACTGTTTTCACCAGTCAATCAGGACGCAGAACACTGTGGAGAAAAACTGCACAAAAAATTCTGCGAATTTGGATTCAGATCAAGTGGAAACTGACAAGAACTGGATGAAACGACAAAAATAAATTTATTTTCCAAGATAAGATCAAAATGGTCCCACTCTGTGGAAACCTTTCGCCTGAAGCTGCTCCATAGTTGACGCTGTACTGTAAAAGATCAAGAATTCATTTGCAAATGCATTTGACAGATTCGCTTCCTTATAAACAGTTTGGCGCGTTAATGTCATTTCGAAACAGTTCCTGTATCGGTCACGTGACTTGCTGAAACCAATACGCGCACCGACCCGGGTTTTGGTCTGTGGGCTTCACACATGCGCCGACGCATCGGTGTTGCCGAACCCATCACTAGTTGCTTCCCTTCGAGTCCTGGTAACCTCTCATTATGACAATACTAGTGCATTTCTTTCAGAAACAATATGAAATCCATAGTTGTCACCAAGTAATGCTCTTCATGCCATGCCTTTGTATTATTGATGCAGAGTGATGGTCTAGGACTGATTCAGACCACTGGACTGCATGTCTGAAAATAAAGATATAAATCACATTAAAGTTTTAAAATGGCCTAGTCAAAGCCAACCACTTATTCTGCAAGTTTGTAAGTTTCCATAACTTCTGTCTGATACTTAAAGTGNCCGCTCTGACAGAGACAAATATGTTGAGATTCTCTTTGAAAACATTAAGGAAGGTAAGTTTGAAGTTAAAAGAATCTGTTTCATAATTCTGTACTGTATTTTTTTGTTTTAGCAAATCTGTATTTTTGTAATATTGGATTTATCCCCAAAACATTGAGTCAGGTCAGCGTTCCAGTTTAATTGATTTTACTACAGTTTTCAAGCAACATAGCAAATATTTAATGTTAAATGTTTGAAAATAACTGATAAATACTTTGTCTTTTCTTGACTACTGCACAGGAGCAGAGAAAAATTTCAAAAAAGTAGAGACCAACAACTTGGGAACTCCCTACGACTTCACCTCCATCATGGAGTACGGAAAGTGAGTTGCAGGAAACTTCTCTCCCACAATGTGATTTATTCAAACTTATGAAATGCAGGGAGATGTAGCCCGCCATGGTTGATTAGTATTTCTGATTGAACTACAGAAACTGGAAACTCAACTGGAATCTATGGTGAAATAAACAGCTTAAGCATCTTGAAGAATTAATCAAAATTTCAGGATATATTTGTGTCTTCTTTAAGATATGCATTCTCCAAAGAAGTTGGTAAGTTGCCTACCATCGTTGCCAAGTCCGATCCTAACTACGACTGGGGGCGAGCCACTAAGATGAGCACCAACGACATCGCCCGCGTCAACAGGCTTTACAAATGCTGTGAGTAACAAAAATAATTAGTTTTACAGCAGTGGTCCCCAAACTACGCCTCCACATTTGGTCCAGCCCCCTGAACAATACCAGAAAGCATTTAGATGTTTTTTCATATACCGTATTTTCCAGACTATAAGACGCTACTTTTTTCCTAAGCTTTGAACCTTGCGGCTTATGGCCCAGTGTGGCTTGTATGCGGATTTTTCTTCAACCACCAGGGGGCTCTTTAGCAGGAAGTGAATCACTGGAAGTCAAAATTGTAAATAAAAGAAGAAAGCGCCCATTAAAACGGAATTAGGTTTTATAGGGAATTGAAATTTGAGAATGTTGTTGATCAGTTAAATAGCATTGAGGGGGGAAAAGAAGATTTTTCAGTTTTTTAAATAATACTGGGATCATTATGAGAATTTGAGGTATAGATATTAGGATCCAGTAGATGGCAGTAGTGCAACAATAATGGATGCAAGCTGCTGTTGAAATCTAAAGTAAAAGATTAAGAAGGAGAAGAAGAAGAAGGCGCCCATTTTAATTTTGCACATGCTAGTAGCAGACACAAAGGATCAGCACTTTCACTGTTACAGTTAAGGTTCGGAAACTACCGAAATCAGTTCAGTTAAATCTAAACTTGGCAACTTTTTCTTTTTCAACCGTAATAAATGTGATATTCAATTGACCTGTTATGACTCAATGATGCTGCTGCATCGTTGTGGAAAACCTGGAGCAGCAGAGATATCTGCGGCTTATATGTGTATGTTTACTGGTTTTAAAAAAAAACTTTGGGGTTGCGGCTTATAGTCCGGTGCAGCATATAGTCCGGAAAATACGTATTTATTTCATAAATAGTGTTATTTCCTGGATTTTTTCTGTGAAGANATTCCTGGTTTTAAATAGTTCACTGCCAGGCCTCTGCAGAACCGGTTGCATCATTCCTGATGATATACATTTTTCTGTACTTGAGTCTCTGTCTTTATCGTTACAGAATCATACATCCTTCAGGGAGACATCCTGGTACCGAAAACCACAAACAAGAACGCAGATCCATGTGTTCTGAAAGGCTGCCTGTGGCCCAAACGTGGACGCTACGTCACTGTGCCGTACTACATCTCTGATAGCTACAGTAAGACGTTTTGCTTGAAAAGCTTTTAAGGCATGGATAAAAAATACAATGGTTTAAAGCAGGGGTGTCCAAAGTCGGTCCTGGAGGCCCGGCATCCTGCACGTTTTAGTTCTCCCTGGTTGTAGTAACAACCTCTCCAGCTTGTCAATGTTCCTCTTAAGGTTTCTAACGAGCCATCATTTGATCCAGGTGTGTTAAACCAGGGAGGGAACTAAAACATGCAGGATGCCGGGTCTCCAGGACCCACTTTGGGTACCACTGTTTAAAGGTATCGCAGTGTGAACACAGAGTTAAAGGAGCTACTATTGTGCTCTTCATTAAATTCTCCAAGTGTATTTCTGCTATTGCGTTTACATACTTTCTCTTAGCTGCTTAACAGACATGTTGCTCATGATTTACAAAATATAATATAAAAAAACTGCCAGTTTCTCTGAAAGCTCATTGAAGGAACATCTTGGCTCCTTTGTAGACGTTTTTTAAAAACCTTGGTGTACCTGGAAGTAACCGACCCACGCCCACTTATTCATGTTTCATTAATCAATAATTAACTAAACAGATTTAAATGTTTTTGTAGCTCAAGAAGAACGCAAGATCATTCTTGGAGGGCTTCAGAGTTTTGAGCTGACCACCTGCATTCGCTTTGTCCCATATAGTAACAAGTATCGTGACTACATCCGCTTTGAACCAAAGAATGGGTAGGAACACACTCCTCATATACATTCATGGAGTTTGCATGACTGCATCCATCAATAGTTGATTCTATTGGTTGAACATGTTGGCTTAAGTATGTTGTAATTAACTAAAAGTTGCTGTTTTGATACATAAAAATCTTATGTTTTGTTATATTTTTCACCCATGAAACCCACCATTCTTCACTTGCACAGTGCATGCAACAGGTTGATGTTGCATTTGGGTTCCTTCTGTACTGAAATCTACAGATAAAGCACAGGAAGAGTTGTCATCATATTACATTTGATTAACATCCTGCCTGTTTTTCTCTGGTCTCCATGTTGAACATGTCAGGTGTCTGTCCAGCGTGGGACGTCAGGATGGAGGACAGTTCATCTCCCTGGAGAAACCTCGCTGTTTGTCCCTCCGCACAATTCAGCATGAGGTTCTTCACGCTCTGGGCTTCAACCATGAACAGTCCCGCTCTGACAGAGACGAACATGTTGAGATTCTCTTTGAAAACATTAAGAAAGGTAAGTTTGAAGTTAAAAGAATCTGTTTCATAATTATTTACTGTATTTTTTTTTGTTTTAGCAAATCTGTATTTTTGAAATATTGGAATTATCCCCAAAACATTGAGTCAGGTCAGCGTTCCAGTTTAATTGATTTTACTAAAGTTTTCAAGCTACATAGCAAATATTTAAGGTTAAATGTTTGAAAATAACTGATAAATACTTTATCTTTTCTTGACTGGTGTATAGGAAAAGAGAATAATTTCAGAAAAGTAAAAACCAACAACTTGGGAACTCCCTACGACTTCACCTCCATCATGGAGTACGGAAAGTGAGTTGCAGGAAACTTCTCTCCCACAATGTGATTTATTCAAACTTATGAAATGCAGGGAGATGTAGCCCGCCATGGTTGATTAATATTTCTGATTGAACTACAGAATAAACAGAACTATGGTGAAATAAACAGTTTAAGCATCTTGAAGAATTAATCAAAAATATTAAGTATGTATTGGTGTCTTCTTTAAGATATGCATTCTCCAAAAATAAGTTGCCTACCATCGTTGCCAAGTCCAATCCTAAGTACGACTGGGGGCGAGCCACTAAGATGAGTACCAATGACATCACCCGCGTCAACAGGCTTTATGGATGCTGTGAGTAATAAAAAATGTTTTAGTCTTAAAATTCTCTGAAACTGTTTATGTAGTCTCTAAATGTCTCTATTTTCTCAGTATAAAATGACTTGGAGAAATCAGCTCAACAAAAGCCAAGAATTGATCTGACACATTTTTAAAAAGATCTGGAGCCACCTGCTGGTCAAAGGTTGCACTGCATCTCCTGTTGATGGGAGGTTCCTCAGCCAACTTCATGCAACTTTGATTTGAATTTGCTTATTGCTTTTTACTTTACATGAAGCCTCTGTGTAAAAGAATAAAATTATCATTTTTATTAAAGTTGTATTCATCTCATTAATATGCACTGAGTTCCAACAGTACAAACACTGTGATATTCTATAATCCATAATTTAATGGTTATCATTGAACATTTGGATAAAGGCAATCTGCTTGACAGTTTACTTTTCCATGAAAATCCTGCTTGCAGTGTCATAAAAACCAAGCTAGCTTCAGTTCACTAAAGTTCAGGTTCACAGACGACTCCATTACAAAGGCCCACAAGACCGAAGTTTATAGCCTTGTTGGTAAAAGGGACAAAAGCTGAAAACATCTCTACTCCCAGCTAGATAAGCCAGACAAAAACTGCTTTATGAGATCATCTGTCTGCAGACCTTACCAAATAGTCACATATTTAATGCTGTAAGTGAATAAGTGGACCATAGACGATCTCATTTGCTTTATTCTTAGCTAAATTCAGTGAAAATGCTTCATATTTTCACAAAATACCTTTTAAAAAGTCAAATCAATTCAAGTTTATTTGCATAGCACATTTCAGTAACAAGGCAGCTCAAAGTGCTTCACCTCATCAGTCACCGGTTACAAAACAAGCAAACAAAATCAACCAAATACACATCTGACATGTTGGTCAAAGTTCCACTAATCAAAGGCAACTCTAGTAAAGGTGTAGCCATACTATGCTCGTCGCTGGCTCTGTTAGCATATTTCCACTGTATCGTTGCTTTAGTTTCTCTACTTGCTTTCTGCAGGTTGTCCTTTGGACTGTTATGGTTTCCTGAATGTGGTTGCTGCTCTCCGTGCTTCTTCTTTACTGCTGCGCGGTTGCAGAGCGACAGTCTGGGGTTGAGCCACTGATCTGCACATTGAATTGGCTTAAAATATGAATGTTGTGCAAATAACAAAGAATGGCCTAGTCAAAGTAGAGATTTAAACCAAGTTATGTTGTGGCATAACCTTAAACAGTACAATGATGCTCAAAAACCTTGTAATATGTTTCAGTTAAAGTAAATGAAAGAAGATTGGGTCAGTATTGATTAGTCAGTTATCATGAATGCTAAATGCTTTTCTGCATACAGCCAGGTTGCTTTAGTTTGTCTCTAAAATTAAAATATTGACAATCCCTTGTCAGGTAGCAGACAGACATTGTATTTTATTAGCTTTTATCTTATGGACCAACACAGGAACTGAAGATGGAGGAAAATTGGTTTATAGTTTTCAGTTTTTATATCACCCTAAAAAACCTAAAATTTCTAACTAAACTTCTGTTTAACTCTCAGTCCCTCCACAGACTTCCTGCTCAGATCAGGCGATGTTTTGAAATCACCTTTGTGGTTTTAAGTGAATGAGAAAGTTCTAACCACAGACTGACACACTTAACTATCCGTTTGTGTTTTAAAGCTGACGTGTTTGCTTTGTTGGCGCCCTTAAATTTTTCATAGTATTACATACATTTCAATATCAATATTGGTAATTTTCAAATAATGATTTTGTTTATTGACCTGCGTGTTACAGCAGCATTGCATGCACAAGCATATCCAGCACCTTTTCTGCAATCTGAAAGTTCCCGTAGCTTCTGACCATTACCAATAATGTGAGAATTGACTTTTAACCAAGCGAGACATTTCCTGCCACTGAAGTTATGAGTGGGTGTTTTTTCCTCTTATGTGGAAAAGACAGGAAAAAACAGCTGTGGTCACTTCTAGTGGTTGACCTGGTTATAAAGAGCAGAGCATCGGTTTCATGGAGCGTCAAACAGCCACTTCTTCAGTCCTCTCTGACTTCATCTCTCATCAGGTAATGTTGCACATTGTGAATCTGCACATTACTGGCAAAGAAAACATAATTTAACTGTTTTACTTTCATCTGCTCAGGTGTTGAGTTTCAAAGAAACTCCACAATGACTCCAAATGTTCTCTGCCTGCTCTTTCTTTTGATGGCCGACGGGTCTCTGGTGGGTTTTACTGTCATTTCTAACAATGTGATGTTGAATATTTTTCAAAGTGTAAAAATTTAGAAAGAAAAAATGAAAGGAAAAAGTTTGTATTCTGTTTTCCTCTCACTGCGAGAGCATGAGATGTCATAAAACAAGGAAAATAACATTAGTTTAATTAATTGTGTGTTTTGGCTTAAAAATAAGCAGACTAAGGAATATAAACTGAGAGTAAATAAACATTGTGTGACTTTGTGTGTCTGTGTTGCAGAGTGCACCAGCTAAAAATGAGGATCCAGTTGGTGAGTTGAATCAAATCACATATTATTACATATTATTATGTTTGACCAGAGTTGGGTAGTAACTAGTTACATTCCTTGAGTAACTTTAAAAAAAACAAAAAAAAACAAAAAAAAACTGAGAAATATTTTTACTACACTTTTCACTTTTTAGTAAAATTTTATTTTGAAGTACATCTACTCTTACTTTATTTTCTTCCCACTGAATGAGAAACAAAAATGTTTAACCAAAAAATTGCCAGACTCAGAAACACACTGGTAGTTTTTGTTAAAGTTTCATAAGTTTTTGGTGGAAATAAACTGATTTGGAAAATTTTGTAGTGTTATTTTTTGTTACTTATATGAATAATTGTCATTTTGGTCCTTAAAATACCAAAGTTTCCACTTAGCTTTCTATTTTGGTTCCTATGATGATGTAATTTTTAAATATTAATGGTTGATAATTTGATGAGTTACTCAGTATTTGAGTTGACTCTTTAACAAATCCTTTTGCTCTTACTAGAGTTCAGTTCCTGGATTCGTCTCCATGTCTGTATTTCCCTGATGGACATTTCAAACCTAAACTTCTTGTATTCTGTTTCCAGATAAGTCTGACAACATCCTCGAAGTCATCCCAAGACCCAAAGCTCAATTTCGTAAGACTAATATTTAAATGATAAATTCTGTAATGAGAAAAATACGTCAAGACTTAATTGTTTCTCATCATTGGGTGATAAATGGACCATTTTCTTGCACTAAATGAAAAGTGAAATAGCATTGGCTGACATAATGCTGCCAAAAACAAAATATTCTCCTTCTCTTGCTATTAGCTTCTTACTTTTCTTTAAAACAGAAAGTGTTTTTTTTTTTACATCAGTTCTCGTGTCTCTTTGTGCATCTGCTCTGTTTTCTCAAACTGCCTGTCGATGGTGGAAGATGGCCGCCCGCGCTGAGCCAGGTTGTGGTTCTGCTGGTGGTTTCTTCCTGTTAAAGGGAGTTTTTCCTCTCCACTGTTGCTACATGCATGCTGAGTTATCGTAAAGCCAGTGACTCAACGCCATCTGAGGGCTCCCTTAGACAGAAAACTAGAATAGGAATGGATGCATGATTGACTTGAGATGACGTGTTGTGATTTGGTATTGTATCATTAAACTGAATTAAACTGAGTCTTCATCAGTTCCAGAAACATTCATGCTGCAAGGCGACGTGGCGGTTCCTAAAGCTACCAGCAGGAATGCAGACTCCTGCTACCTGAAAGGCTGCAAGTGGCCCAAACGTGGATCCTATGTCCGTGTGCCCTACTACATCTCTACTAGCTACAGTAAGAACTTCTGTCCCTATTAGCAGGCATGCTAATAAAATATACATATTCTAACTGTATCAAATAAAACAATGCCATATGTTTACGGTACTACAGAAATCGGTAACACTTTATTTGAAGGGGGTTGAATAAGACTGTCGTGACACTGTCATAAACATGACATAACACCT
>NW_006800038.1:1812840-1836724 GCF_000485575.1 Poecilia formosa
ACCTAAAAAGATCATCTGGAGCCACCTGCTGGTCAAAGGTTGCATTGCATCTCTTGTTGATGGGAGGTTCCTCGGTCAACTTCATGCAACTTTGATTTGAGTTTGCTTATTGCTTTTAATTTTACATATAACCTCTATGTAAAAGAATAAAATTATCATTTTGATTAAAGCTGTATTCATTTCAAAAGCGTGAAAAATTTTTTTTGCTAATACATTACTGAATAAAAGGCTTCATTGCATGGATAAAATGGATGATTCTCATTGAAATTCATGTTCTTATGAGTTTTTGCTGTTTTGTTACATTAAAATGAAGGAACTCAGAAAAAGGTATCAAAGTTAAACCCAAAGTCCAGCAACATGAAGCTGCCAACACCTGAACACCTGATTGACTTGAAGTCTCACTGTCAAACTGGGAAACCCAAAAATCGAGGATTAAAGGTCCTGTGGGGCTTTCTGGTCCAGACTGGTAGACATGTGATGGCCAACTGGTTGTAGTGGGAAGACAAGGCAACACAGTTTTATTTGTGAAGCACATTTTCAGCAACAAGGCAACTGAAAAGTGCCTTGTTGGAAAAAGGAAAATAAAAACTATGCTGTTATCAGTACGTGTTAGATACAGTGTTAACGTAGATTAATATCAAGCCAAACTCAATTTTCATGAGCCAGGAAGACGAGCGTTTTGCTCCTTTATTACGTCTTCTTGACAGCTTACAATTTTGTGCAGTGGTGTGGAAAACTCAATGAAAGGTTGAGTGAAACTATAAACAGAAAGAAAAATACAATAAGCTGTTAAGAAAATACATTTAAAATATGGTAGTTTTAAAACTTATGTTTTGATTGAAGTAGCCTAATTATAGTTTTCGGATTAATAACTTATTCTGCCCTATTGACCTTTATGTTACCTGTAGTTATAGCAGATTGTTTGCTAAAATCTTTTGGAACTGCCCTTTGTTTGTGTGGGAAACAATCAGGAGAAGTTCCAGCTTTCACACTGATCTGTGAAAAGCCATAAAACAGCAGTTCAGGCCAGTGAAGGAGTCTCTGCTTCCACTTTGTTTAGATAAAGGTGACAACTGGTGTTTGATGTTGGAAACAAATTGTAGGGAGTTTCTAACTTTTAAGAGGTCAGAGACAGCTCCTGGTTGGATGAGCAAAGATACGCCTTATTTGAATAAATTAAAGGGAAGAATAGCCTTTACTATAAAATTTGTACACGTGAGGAACAAACTAGATTTGCTTTTACAACTCTCCAAAGACGTCTTTGCTTTTCGTTCTTTCTTTCTTCTTCTTTTCTATTTGTCTCAGGTAAATGTCTGTTTTAGTGTGTTTGAATTGTCTGTGTTGTCAATGTGATTTTATACTTTTAAATGTTAGAATAAACTCTGAAAATGTATGGCGTGGAGCGTTGACTGTCATCTCTGTGTGGCTTTTGTTTCCACGCATGGAATCATTGAATCCGGGAGCACAAGAGAAAATAATGAACCAGAAGTTAATGATTTTATTCTCTACAATGCATCAGCCCTAAATGCACAGAATAAACTTCTAGTGTCAGAATAGAATTAATCTTCGCTTTTGTTAAGAAACAGTCACGTTACCGATTATTATTATGCAAAAGACTATTGGGACTGTTGAGAAAATTAATTTGAAAAAAGCTAGTTTTAAAACTTAACATGTCTTGATTCAAATGGCCTAATTGTGGTTTTAAAATTAGTAATGTATTCTGGTCTATTGACCTTTATGTTACCTGTAGTTGCAGCAGATGGTTTGCTAGGATCGTTTGAACTGCCTTTTGTCTGTGTGGGAAAACAATACAGGAGAAGTAGTAGATTCTCACACTCATCTGTGAAAGGCCGTAAACACAGCAGGAGTTTCTGGCTTCAGATAGAGGGTCAAAGATAGCTCCTGGTTGGATGAGCAAAGATACGCCTTATTTGAATAAATTAAAGAAAAGAAGATAAAACTTTCTACACAGAAGTAACACATTAGATTTTGCTCTTGTAAATTCTCCAAAGACGTTTTTGCTTTTTGTTTGTCGTTTCCAGCTTTTGTCTTTTTCTCTCTCAGGTAAATTCATGTGTTTGTGCTCTGAGGTTTCTGATGTTATGTGATGTGTTTGTCTGGTGATACTATGCATCTGTCTTGAATAAATGCTGATTATTGTGACGCTGTTATCTCTGTGTGATCTCAGTCGTTGCGCACAGCATTTTTCTGAACCCGGGCATAAGAGAGGATTTAACGAGTCAAAAGGTTTTTAAAGTTCAAGAATTTTTCCTCTCTTAACAGGACATGGCTAATTACTGGAATAAACACATTTGGAAAACTATCTCTAAATAAACTCTAATAAAACATATAACGCCAAACAGAACACAGATTGAACTTACAGCCATTGTTTTCAATGATTGAAGACACTCGAGGCGAAGTTTTGCTTTCTCTCCCTAAACACGTATTACTAACTGCAACTGCCTCTGCTACCCACAATGCACTGCGACTTCAATTCACCTTCAAAATAAAATACAGATAAATCAATGCTGAAGAAGTTTGAAAACTAAATTATTAAGATCCATTTCCAACTTCCAGCCTTGGGCAGAACAAAAACCAACAAACAATGTATTGTGTTGCTAAGCTGTTCAGTGATTCATAAACTAACATCAGTATTTTAAAGTCTCTGAGCTGCAGGGATTCAGTGGAAGGACTTTAGGTGATGTGCTCTAACCTCCTGGTTTTAGTCAGAACTCCAGCAGCAGCATCTGGACCAGCTGCAGTGGAGGATTGATTTTTAGTCAGACCTGTGAAGACGCTGCTGCGGTAATCGACGTGACTAAAGATAAACTCATGGATGAGTTTCTCTGCATCTTGTGGGAGCCACAACCCTCAGCAGCTAAAGGGCAACTACATTTTCATACAGAGCTAGACTGGTTCAGTTTATGGCCCTTCATAGATTAAATAATCATTTGAAAAATTATTTATTCAGCTCATTTTCTTTCTGATAGGAACATTTTACTTGATGATCAGGAATATTTAAGTGTGTTTTTAAAAAAGCTGTTTGCAACTAAGCAGTTTTAAAACAGAATGGTGACAGATAGCTGAGTGTTTGTGGTTTTTATGTTTCTCTTAAGCTCTTAAGTCATTTCAATGTTTCTCCTGATCTTATCTGGTCTGTTCAAGCACTGAGGCTTAAAGTTCAACCAGAAATCTAGAACTGGGGTTGTGAGCAGAGCTCAGAAGTAGTCAGTATCTTGCATGCATGGCTCTCTGAACGACTGGCAGAAACAATAAAACGAAACTGTTTAAATCTCTCAACAAAAATTGTTCTATCAAAAGGTTTTCACACTAATTGTTTCACATCAGTATAAACAGGAAATTATTAAATTTATCTCACACCGACCTCATGCGATAACAGAAACCATGAGTTGCTTTATCTTACTTTATCTTTCATTTTTCATAATTCTGCATGAAACTGAACATGTGTATGAGCTGTCAATAGTTTTACACAGAACATAAGAAAACATTTTCTTTTCTTTAGTCCAATCAAATGCATGCACATCTTCATGTGCTGCTTTGGCAGCATTTTCTTTTAATATCTCCATGGATATTGTAAGGTTTGATGTCAGGGTGTAACTTTATGTTGCAAGTTGCACGTGCAAAGAGGGGCAGATGGGCCTTCAGCCCCTTGCCCCTTTATCCTTGATGCCCCCAGTGCCCTTTTGAATTGTTTTATTTTTTTAATTGTTCATTTATTAATTTTTTCTGTGTCTGGAGGCCTGCTTGTGCCCCTCAACAATAATATTTAGCTAAATATAATAATTTTGGGAAATGAATGAGGATTCTCAGTTCCTCTGCCTCCTTGTTGTTCAGACACCAGGCCCAAGGTGAGGAGGACGGGGGCAGATCTGCCCTCTAAACTGCATCATACTNCAGAATGAATACAAAAATTTAAGAAAGAAAGGATGCATGATCTAATTCATAGATTCAAAGTGGAAAAGCTACAACTGTACATTAAGTACTTTTTAAATATTTTTTTTTTGTTCAGCATGTTGTGCCCTAGCACTACAATGGAGTGCTAGGGCCATACTTAGAAAAAATAAAATAAATAAAATTACAAACAAAATCATGAAATTACGAGAATAAAGTCAAACTGAAATGAGAATTGTGAGAATAAAATTGTACGATTCTGACTTTATGCTTGTTGTAAACTCATAAAATTCTTGTGATATGATGAGTTCATTGTCATAATTTTATGTATTTTTTATTGCCTCAGCATGGCATTAATAATCTGTTGCACCTTTTCTGTTCTTCATAAAATTACAAGAGTAAGAAACTCATGTTATCGTGTGTATTGGCTTTCTGCTGGCGGTTTAACCACTCATGACTTGCAGAAGATAATTTAATCACTGCCAGTTTCTCTGATTTCTCCTCAAAGATTCTTTGAATCCTCGAAACTGGATGTGGAAACATTTTATCTGCTTTTAAAATGCATTTTTTTAAACCTTGGTATACTTGGATACAAGTTACCGGCCTATTGCCATTTATTAGTTTCTTATCAGTCGAGAATGAAATGAAATAATTTAAATAAATGTAAAATTTTCTGCAGCTCAAGAAGAACGTAACGTCATTCTTGGAGGACTTGAGATATTTGAGCTGACCACCTGCATTCGCTTCGTCCCGTACAGCAGCAACGATCGGGACTTTATCTACTTCAAATCAGAGGAGGGGTAGGAACACACTGTTCTCACACACACACACACACACACACACACAGGCATACAATCCTGGTACTTATATGGGAACCGATGACTTTGTGTTGACTTCTACTCATTTTAGTAACTGCATTTATGCCCAGTCATTTTCTCTAACACTAACCATAATGACTATTCCTTAAGGCAGTGTTTCTCAGCCTGGTCCTCAGCGACCCCCTGCTCTGCATGTTTTAGATGTGCCTCTACTCCAGAACAGCTGATTCAAATGATTGCATGGCCATCAAGTACTGCAGAAGCCTGTTAATCACCAAATCCAGGTGTGCGGCAGAAGGGAAACACCTAAAACATGCAGGGCAGGGGGGCGTGAGGACCGGAATTGAGAAACACTGCCTTAAGGATTAATCAACCAAACCTCTAAACAATCTATACATACATTCTGGCTTAGAAACGGCAGATTGAGCCTAAGAATCACATGATCTTTATGCATCTAAGACAGTTCTGAACACACTTATAGCCACGCCTTGTTATGCATGTTACTGTTTTTCTCACTTTTTTGTGTGTAAAATAAGAATGTGTCTAAATTTAGACAATGCGGTTTCCCTGACGTAACCAGCATAAAAAGAAGAATATCAGAAATATTATGTGTTAGGGAGGTCTGAGGTTCAAAATGCAGGAAAACATTTAGAATAATTCTCTAAAGTAAATGGAGTAAAACAAATGCATCACCATTAACAATGTGGGGTTTTTTGTTTTGTTCTCCATGTTGAACATGTCAGGTGTTGGTCCTTCGTAGGACGTCAGAGGGGAGGACAGTTCATCTCCCTGGATAAAGATGGCTGTTTGGAGCATGGTACAGTTCAGCATGAGGTTCTTCACGCTCTGGGTTTCCACCATGAGCAGGTCCGCTCTGACAGAGACCGTTACGTTTGGATTTATCCCCAAAACATTAACCCAGGTCCACACTCCAGTTTGTGTTTTTACAGTTTCCAGATAGAAAATATTTATGGTTAAATGTTTGAAAATAACTGATAAATACTTTGTCTTTTCTTGACTGCTGAACAGGAGCAGAGAACAATTTCAAAAAAGAAGTGACCAACAACTTGGGAACTCCCTACGACTTCACCTCTGTCATGCATTATGGAAAGTGAGTTGCAGGAAACTTCTCTCCCATGATGTGATTCATTCAAACTCATACAAAAGCTTGGAGATTTAGCCTGGCACAGTTTTTTAGTTTTTTTCTGATTGGACAACTTTTTAAACTTTTGGAAGAGGAAGGCCTATCTGGAGAGCCATACTGAAAGAAACAGCATAATCATCTTCGAGAACCACTCATACTTAATTTTAATTAAATATTTGTATCTTCTTTAAGATATGCTTTCTCCAAAAATGGGTTGCCTACCATCATTGCCAAGTCCAATCCTAACTTTAACTGGGGGGGAGCCACTAAGATGAGTACCTACGACATCGCCCGCGTCAACACGCTTTACAGATGCAGTGAGTACTAAAAATAGTTTAAAAGTCTTAAAAATCTCTGAAACTGTTTTAGTTGTCTCTAAATGTCTCTACTTTCTCTCTCAGAATAAAATCTCCTGAAGAAACAACAGCCAATAGTCAAGAATTGATCTGCTGCAAGAATATAATCAGCTCATAAAAAGTTAAACTGCAAAAATCTGGCCACTTTTTAAAAAGATCATCTGGAGCCACCTGCTGGCCAAAGGTTACATTGCATCTCATGTAAATGGGAGTTTTCTAACCCAGATTTATTAAAAGCTTTGATTTGAATTTGCTTTTTGCTTTTTACTTTGCAGAGAGGCTGGAATAAAATCATGGTTTTGATTATAAATGTATGTGTTTTTATTGATCAGCGTATTATCTTCATTGCAGAATTAAAGGCTTCTAAACATGGATAAAATTAATAAATTTTTCTGGTTGTTTTTTAAGGTGTCAGTTGAATAAAGTTCAGCATTTGTGTTGAAGTTTCGATTATTTACAGCTAAGAATTAACAAAGTAGCCGTTTATATTCACAGCCTTATTCTGAAGTGGGTGGAGACTGTTTATGCAGCATTTTTCATCCCCAAAAACCTTTTCAAACAAAAAATACAAGAATAACATCAAAACACAGAAAATGGAGAACAAGATGTAAATACAAAGTCAGTAAATAAGGGCATTACAGAGTATGTCAATTGAATTTAACACATTAGCATTAGCTTCTGCTAAAAACCAGGTGCAAAAATGGACCAGGTCCAGTAAAACACATAACAGCAAAGTTCACATGGAACACCAGAACCAAACGATTAAAATATTGATCAGGAAATCAGTGTCAATACTTCAGACTCTCTCAGTCAAACTAGGAAACCACATCAAGATCCTGAGGGACTTTCTGGTTCTGACCAATAAACACATGATGCCCAAACAAACTGCAGGCGGCGGTGATCGACAGAAGAGTACGGCATATCAGGAGCATCGCAGATAGAAAAAAAGAACGAAATTTCCACCAAACTCAGAAATTTCCAAGTGCTTTTTAAAGATTTCTCAGAGTATTCACAAAGTTTCTTCTAGCAAATTTTCAACTTTTCAAACTGAAATTTTCACGTTCTGTACGAATGTCTTTAGATTAATCTAAAACATTTTTTTTGTTTCTTCTGAAATTTTGACTTTTCAAAAATTTCCAATTCTTGTGGAAAATTTCTGAGATTATTCTGAAAATTATTTTTTTCTAGCACATTTTTGACTTTTCAAACTAGTCCTAGTTTTTTTCTAGAAAATGTCTAAATGTCTCAAAATTTCTGAGTTTTGTGGCAGAAATGCACTCCTTTATCTTCTAGAAAAGGAGGTCATTCTAACTGAAATGGCCTTATTATGTTGTAGAAAACAAAGCGATGGCTAACATTAAGAAAGAGCAACATCAAGAAGCTTGGGAAATACCAAGAACTCAGAGAGAAAAGCATGGCGTGTCTGACTGTGTCAGTGCTGGTGGGGCTGTTGCCCTGAAACTGGAGGGATTACTGCAGCATATTTCAGGAACAACCCTGGAGACCTCTGTCCAGAAAAGTGAAGTCTTCTTCCCCCCTGCTAATTTTTGGCTTTGCTGAATTTTCAACCTCATTGTCGTCAAAGCTGACAGGAAGGCATTAGGTGGGGGTGGAAATGTTGCTTTAGGCTTATATGACCAAAACAAATAATCATGTGCTTCATGTGTTTCATTTTCTCTGGAACTGTCTAGTTTGTCTAAAAAAAGAGAGAATCAGACAGTTTTAGCCATGCAAGGAAATGAGACAGCAAGTAAAAAAATCCCCCAAGAATCAGGTTAGCGTGTGAGTAGGAGTGTATTTACAAACCGTGCAAAGACGATACTGTAAGGTTAGGAAACATGTGACTGCATTAGATGAATCACTGTGAGTCACTTATGCTGCCATCATCTCCTGCATGTGTCAGTAACAGCATTACTAGTTTACTTCCTATTTTTACTCTTCCTATCAGACAACGTTTTGGATTTATGATTGGCCTTAAAAGGACCTTAAGACATTTTCAGATGAGTTTATAAACTGAGAGGAGATGAAGATCAGCTAATTTCTGACTCCTGGTTCTTCAGACAAGCAGCTCTTTGTTTCTTTACTTCAACATAAAACTTGTGAGGATCATCATCATGACTCCAGCTTTTATTTTCTTCTTCTTCTTCATCTCAGTGATGGATGTCTGTCTGGTAAATTTGGGATTTCTGGTTTAATTTCCTCAGCTGACAGAAACCAATTTGAAGCAAAAAAAAAAGCAATTATTGACAAACATACCTTCTTTAAAAAATATGTTTTTTATTAAAGAAAACATTAAAGCAGATTAGTCAACCAAAAGTTTATTAACTGGCTGTTAATGTGTAAATTTGTGTTTATGTTGCAGAGTGCACCTGCTGAAATGAAAAATCAAACCGGTGAGTTGAAAACGAAGCTTTACACATATAAAACGCAAATATTTCAAACCTAAAAATCTTCTGATTTCTCCTTCAGATGAGTTCACAGACGACGACCCAAGGCCCAAAGTTGACTTAGGTAAGGCACAGATTATAAATAAAACTTCAAAGTACGCAAATTAAACATTTAAAGAGTGAGTGGAGAGAAAGCAAATAAAACTTCCATCTCTGATAAATAAATTTTAATTAGAGAAATTTGCTTCTGAACTGTCACTTAAAAACACTTAAGTAATTTTGTTTAGGATGACGAGTGCAAATGTCCCATTTCTGCTTTTAGACTTCATGGCAAACAAAACACTTCATATTAGATACAAATATTAAAAATTCTTATAATGATGTTTAATTTACTAAATTAAATTATATGTTCAGTTTGGCTCCATTGTCTGTTTAGTGTCATTGCACTGGTAGCTCTGAAATATCAATTAATTTTTTTTTTAAGTTTTCAAAGTTACTGTACATGAAACAAATTTATTTTCAAATGATCAAATGGCTCAATTATGCTGCCAATGGACATGCAGCTACTGACTGACGCACTTGTTCGGAATAATCCAAAAGGTAAAACCAATAATCACAGTTAAAGGAAAAAACCTGATGAGCAGGAATTAAAAGAAAAACTGACAGAAAATGAAAAAACTTAAATTAGAATAAACTAACAGCAAAAACTATTCAGGAAGAGGAAAACCAGAACAACTTATAAAAACAGACCTGAAAGAACAAACAATGCAAAAACTATGAACCATAAATAAATCATAACAAAAGCCGCAAAACAAAACCAAAACACAGGAATCATGAAAGTTTTTTTTTTACCATCTTATTTCTTATTTAATGGAAACAAATCAACTGCTTTCACAGTGAACATAGTTGAACAACCACAGCTGATCTTGCTGGATTTGTTTCTTTGTCTTCGCTGATCATTTTACAGATTAATTTTATTCCAGTGTTTATTTTTACTTTTTACTTCAAATTTTCAATTGTACTAAAATTGATATTAATCTATTCTTTCTATTTTTTGTTGCAGAAAATCTCGTTCTCCATGGAGACGTTGCCGTAACAAACACCTTTTTCAAGAATGCAGACCCGTGTACAGCCAGAGGCTGCAAGTGGCCCAAATCTGGCCGTTACGTCAACGTGCCTTACCAAATCTCCTCTGAGTTTTGTAAGCAGTTTTAGCTTTAATTTACAAACAAAATGTGATCAAATCTGTTATTAAGTTATTTATAGAACCAAAGTTTTAATGGATGTAACTTTTCTGTTATCTGCAGCCCAGCAGGAGAAGAACATCATCCTCAGAGGCATGCAGAGCTTCCACCAGACCACATGCATTCGATTTGTCCCAAAACGTTCTGACCAACGAGATTACATCCATTTCTTTTCTCAACGTAACGGAGGGTAGGAAACAAATGTTCATTTAAACTCTGCCGCTACAGGTGGAGGCGGCTCCATCCTTTGTTTCTGCTCCAACTGCATTTCCATTAACCATAAAATGGTACAAATTGAAATTACGAAAATAAATTTGCTTAATGTAAACGCAGCAATTTTGTATTTCGCAAACACTGGAAACACTTTTATCACATCACATGAGACACGTTATCAACAAGTGGATGTTACTACTGGAGCAAACTACAAAGAAGAAGACAACAGGAAGTAGTTGGAGGATGATGTTGCAGCATGATTTTAACATGAACAAGCTCACGTGAATTTATTTATGTCTTACTTAATATACAAAACTGAGAACTTTGCATTTTCAATATTTATTGTTTTTGTTGCTCTCAGCTTGCAATGTTGAAACCTCTCTCTGTCTGTCTAAATATAATGGTATTTAAAAGTAGCAGTGTCTTTGTGCAGGTGTTGGTCCTACATCGGCCGTCAGAGAGGGCAACAGTACATCTCGCTGGAGAGAAGAGGATGTGTGCACCACTCGACTGTGCAGCACGAGATTCTTCACGCTCTGGGTTTCCACCATGAGCAGGTCCGCTCCGACAGAGACAGATACGTCCGGATTCTCTTCAACAACATCCAGCAAAGTTAGCAGCTAAAGTTTTAACAGTTCATTAAAAAATGTAGAGTAAAAATACTTTTAAATTCTGACATCTTTTAAAATTGTATCCTGATTCATGAACAGGACAGAGGGGCAATTTCAAAAAAGTACAGACGAACAACTTAGTAACTCCCTACGACTTTACATCGGTCATGCATTACGGCAAGTGAGTATTGCTGATTTAAAATACATCCCTGTCTGCTAAAAACGCTTTAAAAACAAATACCTTCATGTACGAAGATATTTCAACTTTTAAGATTTCTTCTTTTGAGTTAGATTAGGTTTCTCTTGAGAGGGTTCTCAGGTTTATCATGCATATACAGAATTTGAAGAGTCACAACTAAAATCGGTAAATTGAAAAGTTTGCATTTTTGGGACAGCAACACAAAATGCCAAATCAGTCTGTCCATTTTCCACTCCATCTCATCATCACTCGTTACCAAAACCCCAAGATGATTCAACTCTTCAGCTGTTTTACATTTTTTGATTAAAGTGGAAAAACAAATTAGTACAACTATCGTGTTTTTGTTTTGTTTGCTTGCTAAAAGGACTAAATCTTATTTGCATTAAAGGAAACTAAAAACCCATTCATGTCTTCATCTCTGTATTTGACAATATTTGAATATATTATGCTTTTAAAACTGTTAACTTGCAAATCCCAGATTCCACAATTTCGTTTGAGGCTGAGTTTATCTTTAAAATCCCATTTAAAAACAGTCCTTTTTACATTGACTTTTAACTCAAACAGTTTTATTTCTTTTTTATGTTACGTTATCTCCCTGTTTCAGACAGTTTTTCTTGTGCTTGTATTTATTTTAGTGATCATTTTGTTGAATCATCGTCAGTTTGTTTTTTGTTTTTGTAAAACTCTTTTTTCGTGGTATTACTTTGCATCTGCTTGTGTTTTCTGTAAGATACGACTTCACCAGTAACGGACAGCCAACCATCGAAGCAAAGTCAAATCCTAACCAGCAGTTTGGAAACGCCCGTCAAATGAGCGCCAATGACATCACTCGTGTCAACAGGCTTTACGAATGCAGTAAGTAAAAAAAAAAAAAAGAAAAGAAAACCTGTGTGTATTCTCCTTATTTGTTGTTCTTGTTTCTTTATGAGCATCTTTTTTTTCCCATTTAACCCAGATACCTCTCGACGGCAGTATCGCTACTGAAACACAGCGTCTCAACGCACCAGATATGGAGCTACGCTTCTGCCAAGTTTAAGAATAAAATATATTTAAAAGTCTGTATTTTAACAATCACATTTTTATAAAGAAAAACTATGGCAGATTTTTAAATAATAGTTGATTCAATAGAGATTTATATGTGAGCTCCCCCTGCTGGACAAAGATGGCATAGCATACTGTAGTTCAACAGGAAAGGTTTAATAAATAACTGCCAAATGAATGAATAAAAACTGTTTTGAATTGTATATCTTTGTTATCTTGTACAACGGAATAATTAAATTTTGCATCACAACTCTAAAGCTCTTTAAGTGCTTTTTTAAAATATATGATTGTTTAAAGTGTGATGATTGTTTTTTTCTTTTTTTTCCTGCCAATTTGAAGGACTTCGACTTGGCGGGAAATTTAATGTTTTTGATTCTTTATTCAATGTTACATAACTTTGTGTTTTTGTGTTTAATGATGTAAAGCACTGCATTACTGCTGAAATGTGCTATACAAATAAAATTTGATTTGTTTTTGATTTGAAGTGACTCTATAAACATCTATAAGGAGTCAATATTAAAGTGATACTTTTATAATAATGTAGAACAAAAAATGACATCAGTGGTAAAACATAACTTGACCTTCCTCCAAAGAATGAGCATGTTTAAAAACTCAATGCATTTCTTAAGATGATGCAAGAGCACCGTTGGAACTGACAGTAGGTTAAAGTCTAGCCAGTACAATGCTTTAAATAAACAGTCAAAACCACAGAAATGATGCATATGCTTTGGCTTTAATTGTAATTTGTACAGAATAAATGATAGAAAGGAAATGTGAAAGTGTAAAATGCATTAAAAGCCATTAAAACGATACCTAGTTTTCTCTCATCATCTAACACATTTGGTTAAATTTAACTGTTTACTTGCTCATATTTTTAACATAGAAATTAAGTGAACTTTTTTCTTTCAGTACATTTTCTTTTTTGTGACATAAAACATTTGGCATATTTAAAATTAATTATATAGAAAGCCATTAAATATTCCATTTTCAAAAGAGAAGCCGTGTTTTAAAGCCAAATGTATATCTCTGTTAACTGAGCTGTTTTTCCTAAATACTGTATTAAATTATAAACAGAGAGGCTTAATTATTTATTATTAATATATATATTAATATATTTATTATTATTTATCCCACAAATTAAAAATAACTGTGAGTCAGATTTTCTGAATCAGATATGAAACATAAAAAGGAAAATGAGAGGATTATAGAGATTCTGGCTTGAGCATTTCAGATAATTTACGCTGCAAAAGTGACCCAACAAACCTGACCTGCTTCCTGCATGAGGTGGACCAAAGAAACAATGTCTAATACATAACTTCTACTTTCATGAGTCAGTTATATATTAATAACCAGGGTAAATGTGATGTATTTCTCTGATTGCATGTCATTTATGTCTAGAAGGGAAGTTGTTCATTTTTAGGATGTTTAGGCCTGGAGGCCAACCTCTTCAACCCAGGAAGTCCTGCTGAGGGAAGAATCAGAACCAAGTGACATTAGCATATTTGAATGTCAACAGCATGATTCATTTATGCATTGTGTTTTACTCACTGCATTCATAAAGTTTGTTGATGCGGATGATGTCATTGGCACTCATTTTCTTTGAATTTCCAAATTTAAGGTTTGGATTGCACCTGGCAACAATGGTTGGTTTTCCATTTTTGGAAAAGGCATCACTGAAAATAAGGCATTCGGTCATTACTGGCAATTATCTAGTTTACTGTTTCACATTTATGCACTTTTCTCTAATTAGATGAAAAACAACTACACACAGCAGGAGAAAAGAAGTTAATTTATATTCACATAAAGCAATACGTGCATTGTCATAAAAACTCACTTCCTGTACTCCATGACAGAGGTGAAGTCATAAGGAGTCCCCAAGTTGTTTGTCTGCTTCTTTTCGAAAGCAAATTTATAATCTACATCAGAATTCAGAGCAGAGTTAAACCTTTATGCATCATTTTTACACAGACATGTGAGTCAATTTATTTTGTGTGTGTGAACTAACTGGGTTCAATGTTGTCAAAGAGGATCCTGACGTAGTTGTCTCGGTCGGACCGGACCTGCTCATGGTTGAAGCCAAGAGCATGAAGAATTTCATGCTGCACAACTTCATTGTAAACGCAGCCTGGTTTCTGCA
Source organism: Poecilia formosa (assembly GCF_000485575.1). Taxonomy (NCBI): domain Eukaryota; kingdom Metazoa; phylum Chordata; class Actinopteri; order Cyprinodontiformes; family Poeciliidae; genus Poecilia; species Poecilia formosa. The sequence continues at coordinate 1,826,903 of NW_006800038.1, forward strand.
GGGACAAGTACTGTCCCCCATTCTGACGGCCCACGTAGGACCAGCACCTAAAACGTAAAAAAACTAAATATTTACAGTTGCACAAAGTTTTGTACTGTCAGAACATGGCCTGCAATAGTAAGAAAAACTGAGAAGGCGATACATCACCTTCATTCATTCACATTCACACAAGTAAAAGTAAAAAGTTCAGCGTTGTAAAAGTCCTTCTAAAAGTATATTTTTAAAATAGTTACTCAAGTAATTGTAACCAGTTGCTACCGACTCTAAGAAAAATAATGTCTTAAATACATGAAGTTTTACATTAAAGTAAAACTTTAAAGTAATATCACTTTAATTAGTGATAAGAAAAATCTTAAAACAATAAAAAATGTAGAGTTCATTTTACTTTATAATGTGTGATGCAGTATTGGTCGTGTAGTTTCTATTAAGTGTGTGTGTGTGTAAACTAAGTTTTTATTCACTTCTAGGGACCTATTTAGTCTACAATGTGGGGATGTGGGGACCACTGTGTTTGTGGGGACATTTTCATGGGGTCCCCACGAAAATGAATGGAAGACAATGTAAAGTCCCCACAAGTCATAAAAACATAACTGTGTGTGTGGGCGTGTGCATATGTGTGTGTGTGCGTGTGTGTGTGTGTGTGTGTGTTCCTACCCATCCTTAGACTCGATGTAGATGTGATCACGATGTCCAGGCTTCCACGGGATGAGGCGGATGCAGGTGGATTGGTTGAAGCCCTGCAGTCCCCTGATGATGATGTCACGCTCTTCCTGAGCTACAGACCGGTGGGAAACATGGAACTTTGTGTAAAGCTACATGATAACAAAGAGAGCTAATTTTATATTTGTTTTCATGAGTCGAAGGTAAAATCAAAGATCCTTACAGAAAGTTTCAGAGATGAAGTACGGCACGTAAACGTAGCGTCCTGATTTTGGCCACTTGCAGCCTCTGTCGGTGCATTCATCTGCATTCCTGCTCAAAGTGTTCGGCACTGCGATGTCACCCTGCAGCATAGCTGTTTCTGCAACACAGCAAAAAGGAAATGCAACATGCATTATGGGGAAGTGTTAATGCTCTGCACTGTGTCTGCTTGTTGAGAAAAACCTGTCTTTTTAGCTGCAACATGTACTATTAAATAAAGCTAAACCACAAATTTACAAATTTGACTAAGCAAGTGTTTGTATCTGCAATCAGGTTCCTTTTATTGTGACTATTTTGACTTTCTGTTTTGAAAAATTGTCTTACTCAAGTCAGCTTTGGGTCTTGGAACGATTTCAGAATCACCCACTGACTCATCTGGATAAAAACAAGTAAAAAAAACAACACAGTATTACAGAATTAAAGATCAATGCATCAAAAGCTGGTGATTTTACTCCACTCACCATTTTCATAATCGTCAACTGGTGCACTCTGCGACACAAATAGAAACAATTTCAACAAATGCAAACTTTATCAGATCACTCTTTCTTTTAAAAATAAAACAGATTAAAAGTTCCTAAATATTTCTGGTTGCTTCAAATTTAAACTTTCCAAAACTAAACTCACCAAAGTGACATCTGCCACTGTGAAGATGAGGATGAAGAGCAGAGCTGGTGTCATGACGGTGACTCTGAAATCCAAAACTTCAGCAGTGATGGAAGAGAGGCTGACAGAAGTCTGAAACTGTGCAACTGATGCTCAGCTCTCCTGCTTTTAAGACGTTCACTCAAATCAAACACAGACCATATAAGGCCAATCAGTCTGTGTCTTTATTACTGATAGGCTGAGTTAAAACCCACAACATGTAAAACCTCAGTAAGACAATGGTGCTGTTGCAAGAATCTTGCCCGGATGTTCAGGTCTTGAAATATATGTGACTTCACCTTTACCCTGAATGACTTTTTAAAGTTCGATGATTTTTCATACTATTCTAGCAGCAGCAAAAAAGTTTTTCTGTCCTTACAGTCCAGGCTTCTATACTTTTCAGGTTATTTGTCTCTATGCACCATTCACACCTCAAAGTCACATTTTAATGTCAGACAAATACAAGTATTTTTTCTAAAACAAAGACATTTGGCCATAACTACCATAAGTAAAGTTCAGAACATTTGTTTTGTGCAGTAATGGCAAAATGCAACATTGCGTCTGAAACATTTCTACCAAGAATATCAAAATCTAAACCGTACATGTCGGCCATGTTGTTTTCATCACCACCAAACAGAAAGTTGATTTAGTTCCTGCATGAATTGTCTCATTTCAAGCCAAACATTATTTCAGCATCATAAGAGGCTTGACCTGAATGTTACTGATGCTGCTGTGATGCACAAGGTGCTTGGGGGTATAAGGACTGTCCAACACATAGAAATGTCTATTTTTTAATCAATGTGCATTCTTTACAGAACAATTTTCTCCTCGAAGCATAGCACTTCCTCCAGTTTGGCTTCAAGATTTTATTCATTTTGGTAGAATATTTGTGCAGTAATTTTCTGTAATTCTCTCTCTACAGAAAACCTATAGAAATGGTTTTGCTGGACAATTGTTCTTGGCTGAATGCATTTAAATATATAGTCAATATGTTCAGCAGTTACACTAGCTATGAGTTGTTGGTCTATATAGAAAGAAGTAATTGAAGTGTTGGAGGGTTTAACTAATTTTTTTAGTTCTTTACTCATTTGCAGCTTCCTGTTTGATGGTGATAGTTCTAAAGAAGCTGCACAGAAGGAAATACATGTAGAAATTCATGAAGAAACAAAATTATTTGGTACGCTAAAAATAAAACAAAGAACTGCTTCAAAAGATACTCAGGAAGAGGGGAAATGTTGTAAGTTTATAGACCTTTTTCACCTTATGTTATTAGATTGTGTTTTTTAGACTATATCCTTTTTAATAGTAAAAACATCAAACTGCAGCATTTATTTTCATTCATCTTTTGATGACTATGCTTAGAAAAACTTGATCATACTAATTTCAGCCCTAAAAATCTTGTTGATTCCGGTGACCTGTCTAAACTCTGCTGAAGGTTCTAGTTTCTGGTGAAACGTTATTAGTTCACTTTCATTATTAGTTCCCTGTTCTGAAAATTTTACTTTCTCAGTTTTTTTTTTTTGTTTGTTTTTTTTTCACATTTTTTTCCAAGCCCGTGAAAACCCAAACGGTGGAGTTCAGCCACTCCCTCCGAGCTGCATAAAAACGGAGAAGAGACGAACCTGAACTGCATCCTGCATCAAACTCCTGCAGCATCTGGAAGGTTCTCCGCTTCTCTATACACACCATGATAATGTCACTGAACTGATAACTGTTTTTGCAGATTCTTTGAAATGTTTTCCTATTCTTTGATGCATGTTTGTCACTTGGCACATCTTTGTGGATGAATCACTGTTTGTGATTTGATTTTAGGTCACCTTCATCATGATTCCAGCCGTCCTCTTCCTCCTTTTGTTCTCAGTGACAAATGTCCTGCTGGTAAGTTTGAAATAATGAGGTAAAACTCAAGTTTACCTCATTGAAGGCAATGAGGTAACTTTTACCTTTAATGAGGTTGTAATTCTTGAAAATGAAAGACTAAGTTAAAATAAACTGCCATCTGAACCTGGGAATGAAACTCATAGTAGAAACATATTGTAAATGTAGTGAAAGGGAAATCAAGGGTGAAAAACAGAACACTTCTGCTTTTAGTAGAAAAACTGCTAAAATTAGCCTGGAAAAATATTTTTAGTGGAAATATTATTGTCATTTTGATTTTCGTATTTTCGCTTGTTTGTGTTTTTGCAGAGCACACCACTTGATGATGACAATGAATCTGGTGAGTTAAATAAAATCTGTATTATTATATAAATGTTTAAATAATGTTATTTTTCTGCTTTTTCAGTGGCATCATGTCTTTATACATGATTAGGAGAGAGAATGTTTCAGCTTTGCTAAAAGACAAATGTGCAATGTAATAACTGAATATTCATAATTTAAAAAACATCACGTTGGATGTTTGGTTTGCTGCAGGAAGAACAAAACGGCTTTTGTGTTACACAAAATGTAGAAAACACAGATGAACACGGCTTGATGCTTAATGGGAGATAATCTAAGCTTTAGAGAAGACAGTAGGAGAATTACACTAAAACAGTGCTAAAAGTTAACTTATGTAAATGTAAGTTAGTTGTTGCTTGGGCTTATTTAGGTAGAAGATGCACAATTAAAGCAGTAATTATTTTAATATTGATGTCGATTTTGGGGGATTTTATGTTTGATTTGCAGTAGAAACCCCTAAGCTGCTTGATGACATCGCCATCCCCGACATTGAGACCAGGAATGCGGACCCATGCACCGCCAGAGGCTGCAAGTGGCCCAAATCTGGACGCTTTGTTAAGGTGCCCTACGTGATCGCCCCTGGCTTCTGTGAGCAGAACTGATTGGATAATTATTTACATTAAGCAATCAATGTTGCCTTAATATTGATTTCATTCAACTGACATTGGTAAAATATTCTATTGACTGAACGTATCTGTAGCAAAGAAACAACGCAAGTTCATCATTAATGGCCTCAAGAGCTTCCATGGCTGCACTTGCATTCGTTTTGTCCCAAAGAGATCATGTCATCGCGATTTCATCCGATTCTTTTCAGGCGACGGGTATGAACACACACATGCAAGCACACACACACACACATGCATGCAAATCCATGCAATTCAAACTGTGGACTTTGCTTTAACTGCCATTCAGTTTAGCAGCTGTATTTATGCCTAAACCAGACATGTTTCCTAACCCTAACCTTTGCTAGTCTATTCCTAACCCTAACCTTAGCCCAAACTTAATTCACTCCATACCTCTAAATGTGGCTTCTCTGCTTAAAACAAGCATGTTTAACATGCCAAAGGAAATAAAACCTTTTCAACAATATTAAAGGATAATTTACTTAAAACAAGCTCCTTCATTATGCTAAATGCTTGTTTTTCTTATTTCAAGTGTGCTAAAATATTTGCACAAGAAACTCAATCAAAAATACTTGGAAATATTTTATGTTTTTGCAATGTGCACATAAGAACACAGATGCACTGATCCAGGAAAACTTTCTGTTAGAAAAGTTATTCCAGCTCCTTTAGTGGCTTCATCGAGGAGAGAAACAGCTAAACACAAACAGGAAGTCACAGTGAAAGTTCAGCCAACGGCTTAGCAGCACAACCACAAATAATCACACCAGAAACAATAATTAAACTTCTATTGGGCCCCAGCCTGAGAATGTAATTATTTCCTAAAATATGTTTAAAATGTTGCCTATATTTCAGATGTTGGTCCTATATTGGACGTCAGGGCAAAGAACAGAGAGTCTCTCTGCAGAAAAACGGCTGCCTGTATCGCTCCACAGTGCAGCACGAGGTTCTTCACGCTCTGGGCTTCAACCATGAGCAGGTCCGCTCCGACAGAGACAAATACGTTTGGATTCTCTTCCAGAACATTAAGAAAGGTACATTTGAAGTCAAAAGAATCCATTTCATTATTCTGTACTTCACTTACACAGATTAAAATAAAGGTTTTAGTAAATTTGTATCTTTAAAACATACTTTATTCAATGATGCAAGTCCAGAGGATTGTTAAACATTACATTCCCACAAAAAGTTTCAAATGTTTGTTAAAAAAAGTAGTGATGGAAACAGAATCACCAGGATCTCTTCACTCTGAAGAGCCATTCAAATGGTTCATTTGAAAATGATACATATTTCTATGAATGAGTCATTTTATCCCTGATATGGTTTAGATTTTCAGGAACCTTACATGTGAGGATGAAGTTCACAAAACATTTTAATCAACTGTGTCAAGTAAAATTTATATTTTTGCTCAAAATGTGCAAAATGGAACCAGTCAGCTTAGCAGAAAAATGCGTATGTGTGTATTTTCATAATATTAAGTATATAGCATAAAAATATAAACATTAAATACCCAAGAAGTTCATTACTACAGGTTTTGTGTGAATTAATAGCATTTTAGTTCTATTTGTAATATAGAAACTAAATAAAACAAACAGAAGAGAAAAAAGTACACTTGATTCGCTTTTTTAACTGTTACATCAATCAGTTGACCATAAGTTTAACTAATAATTGTGACTGAATGTTTTCTTTGTTTTGAATCCCTGGATAGGAGAAAGGCACAACTTTGACAAAAAGCAAACTAACAACCTGGGGACTCCATATGACTTCACATCTGTCATGGAATATTCCAAGTGAGTCTTTATGAGCGTGCACGCAGTAATAAAGTATAACGTTTGCTCTGCTTTAATCATCTTTACTGTTTTTGTTCTTTTAAAGCAAAGCGTTCTCCAAAAATGGGAAACCAACCATCGTTGCCAAATGCAACCCAAACCTGAAGTTTGGACACGCCCAACAAATGAGCGTCAATGACATTGCCCGTGTCAACAAGCTTTATAAGTGCTCCTGGTAAAAACAACAAAGATAAACAACTCTTTATCTACATCAAATTACTTATTAGTTTTTATCTTTCTTTCGTTCGTTGTTTTTTTACCCAGAACTGCACAGACTGAAGAGGTCGACCTCCTGCTGCTGCTGCTGATCTGAGGCCTCACACCAAAAAGCTGAGCTAGCATAAATATAGAATATTCTTCTGTCCTTTTCTTTAAATGAAAAATGGAAATCACTGTCCTGTCCGGTTCTGGAAGAAGTTTTTGTCAGCAGGTGGATCAGAATTTCATTGCATGTCAGCCTTGGTACTTATAACCACTGAAATAAACAGCAAGCATCTATAATAACTATAATCACCACTTTTATTTCCCTGCTTTTATGTTTTTGCTTTGATCATCAAAGAATATAATTAATTTGCATAATAAAGAAGCATATTTCAAAGAAAAGATGGTTATGGTGGAGTCATTGTTGGGATTTTTGCTTGAAATACAGAAGAGGATTAGAGCCTCTGAAAATATATGCAGAACGTATATTTTCACACATACGCACACACACACACACACACACACACGCATACACACACACACACAGACACACACCCACACACGTTTGTATTCTGCATAATTGACTGTCAGAATGAGAAATTAAAGACAAAATTCTGCACTGTTTTCTCATATATGTATATTTATTTCATAGTTGCATGACAGTCAAAACACTCAGACACTGATTATATTTATTTACTTATTTAAAAGTAAAGAGAAGTACATCATGTCAAGAGTACTTAGGTACAAAAGTAAAACCTATTCAACAAATATTTGGCAACAGTGAAAAAATACTTTTTAAAAATAAAATCATAAAAGTCCAATATATTTTTGGCCTCTTGGTTGAGTCAGGTCTGCCTTGTCATCTTTTCATTGGATTGCACAAGTCAAGATAGCTCAGGTTAAATTAAAAAGTTAGTTGATGCCTTTTCATTTACCTGGAATTACCTTGAATTACCTGGAATTACCTGTGTTTGACTCTGAATCTTACTTGCCTGTGAAACCTCCAGATATTCCTGTCTTCTTCTTCTTCTCCTTCCTGTTAGCTTCTTTAAACTCAAAACTACCTGATTAGCTTATTTGAAACTCTAGAAAACTTTGATAGAGTGCAACTTATTTGAGTTTTCAAATTTTCTGTTTTCACTAAAGAACACAGAAGATAAAAATATAAATACATCCTATATTAAGCAAACAGTTGAGATCTTTTTACTTTATGTAGCAAAACTTTTGATTAATAAACTTGAAATTATTGCCATTTCAAATTTTATAGCACATTTTGCCTTAAAAATTAACTAACCTTAAAAATATTTATTATTTAATCTTTCTGTAAATTGTCACATAAAACATCAATAGATGGCAGTGGTTTCTGAGTGTCAGGATATTAAAATAAAGTACCCCGTCTATCCCTTCACAGAAATAACTCAAGAAAATAATTTCACAACATTTTTTAACACATGCTTCTTTATTAGGCAAATTAATTACATCACTGCAGAAGTAATCACTACAAAGCAGAATTTCCTTTTTTCCTGTAACATTTCCCTCAGTACTTAAGTAATTTATTAATTACTTAAATACCAAAGTAATTAATACCAAAGCAAATACAATAAAGCAGAAACATAAATGTGGTGATGCTTGCTGTTTATGTCTAAATGGTTATCAGTGATCCACCTTGTGGCAAAAAACCTTTTCCAAAACCAAACCATAATTTCCAGCTGTTTATTAAAGAGGAAGGCATTATTTTTTTATACTAGCTCAGTTTGTTTTTTGATGAAGCTTCTGATCAGCTGCAGCTTCTGAGGCAGGCGTCTTCAAACCATGAACTTCTGATTGTCTAAAAAACAAACATGAAAAATGAGAAGGACTTTCTGATCTACATGTAGACATGTTTATTTGTTTTTCCTTACAGCATTTGTAAAGCTTGTTGACACGGGCGATGTCATTGACGCTCATTTGTTTGGCGTGTCCAAACTTCAGGTTTGGGTTGCATTTGGCAACGATGGTTGGTTTCCCATTTTTGGAGAACGCTTTGCTTTAAAAGCACAAATACAGTGAAGATGATTAAAGCAGAGGAAATTTTATACTTTATTACTGCGTGCACGCTCATAAAGACTCACTTGTCGTATTCCATGACAGATGTGAAGTCATATGGAGTCCCCAGGTTGTTAGTTTGCTTTTTGTCAAAGTTGTGCTCCTTTCCTGTTCATGGCATCAGAACACAGAAAATATTGAGAACTCTTAACAGTCGTAATTATGTGATTGGTGATGTCATAGGTATTTTTAAGCAACAAATTTGCTGAAACTAAGCAGCTTTATTTTTAAAATCGTATTTTTTTTATCTATATAAGTGAAATACAAAATAATGAAATTGATTCTTTTGACTTCAAACATACCTTTCTTAATGTTTTGGTAGCGAATCCAAACGTATTTGTCTCTGTCGGAGCGGACCTGCTCATGGTTGAAGCCCAGAGCGTGAAGAACCTCGTGCTGCACTGTGGAGCCGTACAAACACCCGTTTTTCTGCAGAGAGATTTTCTGTCCTCCGTCCTGACGTCCGATATAGGACCAACACCTGGGAGGTAAACACAGAGTCACTGGTGGGAAATAAACATGTTTTCAGTTTAAATGTTGTTCGTCTAAAAACCCAGGTCTTTGCTGGATTAAAGTGAACTCCAAGCAGACCGAAAACCGCTCCAAAAGCAGGAAGCGGGCAACAGCGCAGGGCACTCTGGGTAAATACAACCAAAACAAACGCACTAGCCTAGCGCTAGTGGGAGAATTGGCTCATTTTCTTTTGTCAAGAAGTCCTGTAGGATTTGTCAGAAATCCTACATTGCTAACATATGATGCTTTTGTTTACATTTTGTAAAGTAGGAAGTTTTGCTGATGTTTTCTTTGGGGTTTTTTGTGTCATTTCCTTCAGAATTTTTTGGTGCATCGCCCCCACAGGCCAGGAGGTGAAAATGTTTTTCAGTTGGTTTGGTTGGTGTGACAGTAGTGTGAAAATGAACCCCAGCAGTTGAAAATGTAAAAATGTAACAAATGTAACAAATGTTTCAATTTTGGTTCCCAATCAATCTGAGTCCTCTGACACGTTATTCAGTAATCACATCAGCTTAAATAAATATAAACTTAATCCATTCTTTGCCAGATCCACTGGTTTTGATTGCAGGATTTTTTTATTTTTTTTTTTTGCAGTGATTTTTGCTTTTTTATATGTATATTTGTGTGTTTTGAAGTTCACATCATTTATGTGTTTGGCTGTTTGCTGCATGTTTGCACCTTCTTGTTTGTCCCTGTGTGAATGTTTATTCACACAGGGACCTTATTGGTCCATAAGGTAGACCTTATTGGTCTATAAGGTAGACCTTATTGGTCCATAAGGTAGACCTTATTGGTCT
>NW_006800038.1:1836837-1838305 GCF_000485575.1 Poecilia formosa
AAAACAGGTTTTGCATCTTACTTTGGAGCTGTGTGTGTGTGTGTGTGTGTGCATGTTCATACCCGTTGCCTGAAAAGAAATGGATGTAGTCACGATGTCGAAAGGTTCGTGGGACAAAACGAATGCAAGTGAGCCCATGGAATCTCTTTAGGCCATCAATGATGAACTTGCGTTGTGTCTGAGCTACAAATTAATTAATTTAATAAATTAAATTACGTTAAATTAATTGAAAATTTTACATAAATAATATTAAATAAATATTAATGTTGTTAATCATCCAGTCGGTTCTGCTCACAGAAGTCAGAGGAGATCTCGTAGGGCACGTTAACAAAGCATCCGGATTTGGGCCACTTGCAGCCTTTGGCGGTGCATGGGTCCGCATTCCTGGTCCGAGTGTCGGGGATGGCGATGTCATCAAGCAGCTCAGGGGTTTCAACTGCAAATCAAACACAAACCCCCAAAAATCAACATCAGTATTAAAATAATGACAAACCAATTAAATTAATTTGGTTTCAGGGAAGATTCAAATTAATTCCGATAGGAAGGAGGGTTATGGGATACGATCTAAACTTTTGAGAAGACAGTAGGAGAATAACACAAAAACAGTGCTAAAAGTTATACTTACATAAAGTATGTAAGTATAACTTACATAAATACTTACTGTTTAGGACAAAAACAGTGCTAAAAGTTAAGTATACTTTTAGCACTGATGCCAAAGTTTAGATCGTATCCCATAACCCTCCTTCCCGTCGGAATCAATTTGAATCTTCCCTGAAACCAAACTATTCAACTCATTAAACGTGAAACCATCTTCATCCGTTTTCTACATTTTACGTAACACAAAAGCTGTTTAGTTCTTTCTGCTGCAAACCAAACATCCAATGCAAACAAGGCAACCTGAATCTTGAGCAGTTTTGCCACAATGACTTCATCAGAATGTTTCTTTAAATTATGAATATTCAGTTATTACATTGCAATAAAAACCTGTACATTTATCATTTAGCAAAGGTAAAACATTCTCTTTCTTAATCATGTATATTAAGACATGATGCCAGTGAAAACACAGAAAAAGTATTACGGTACATAATTTTTATGTTCGATAAACTCACCATCATCCTCATCATCAACTGGTGTGCTCTGCAAAATAAATAAATAAAAATGACAATCATGTGCCTTCTAAAAATATTTTTCAAGGCAAAAGATTATTTTTCTATTAAACAAAATATAAGTTATTACTGCTGTTTTCATTTTGCCTAAATTTAAAATAATTATTTATATTGATTAATTTCCAAGTGCAGATGCTAGTTTATTTTAGCTGAGTTTTGTAATCATTTTCAATGATTATAATACTTTCACTGAGCATAAACTTGAGTTTTACCTCATTATTTCAAACTTACCAGCAGGACATTTGTCACTGAGAACAAAAGGAGGAAGAGGACGGCTGGAATCATGATGAAGGTGACCTAAA
>NW_006800038.1:1838724-1841281 GCF_000485575.1 Poecilia formosa
CAAAAAAGATTACATAGCTATGTGCAAAGCAGAATTTTCTTACTCAATAAATGCATTTTTTTTTTCATTAAAGCCAATAATGATGTTACTTTAAAAAAAAAAAAAAAAAAAAAAGATCTGCAATTTAAGACCAAGCAAAAGCAAGAAAAAAGCGGCCAGATCATTAAAGCCTGCTGGTTGGTTCTGGCTGGTTCTCAGTACAAAGTCTGACCCAAACAGAAAAAGATGTAATACAATCTTCATCCACCAGGTGGCCAGAAAGTCTTCCAGAAACAGTGGCTCCCACCAATCTGACGTGAAACTGGTGAAGAGGTGAGGCATCTGGAGCTCAGATCCTTCAAATCTAATCTGATTTAATTTAAAAAATAGTGAAGGTTCAGGGTTAGTTAATTTGGGTAGATCTGCTTTGCAGCAGAAAGAAAGAAAGAAATCCACATTAACAATAAAACACTGAAAATCTGATCTAGAGTAATTAAAGGTGATGTATTTATTGCGTTCTTCTAATCAGTATGACTTAAACTAAAAGTTAAAAGTACATTTAAAATGTCAGACTGTTGTTTGTACTTACTGCATTTGTAAAGCTTGTTGATGCGGGCGATGTCGTTGCGGCTCATTTTCGCTGCATGTCCAAATTTTAGGTTTGGATTTTTTCTGGAAACAATAGTGTCTTTCCCATTTTTAGAGAAGGCTTTGCTTTAAAAATAATGAAAAAATAAAATAATAATAAATTTTAATAACAAAATCAGTCGCATATCTTGCAAAAGTATTCAGAGTGCTTAACCTTTTAGCATGAAACTAATTTTAATACAATTGTGAGACATTTGGTGTAATAAATTAATACAATGTAGCACATCACTGTTTAGCAGAATGAAAATGATATATGGTCCTTGATTTTGAAATATCTTAACATTGTTTCATATATTTTATGAAACAAAATATATGTTTCATAAAATATATGAAACATATATGTTCCATTATAATAATTATAATGGAACATAATGGACGTAATTGGTTAAACCCAGTTCAACCAATTACATCCAATTAGTGCAGAAAGTGGCTACAATGGTTATACGGTTATTGTTTAGTTCAAAGCATATTCGTTAAAATTTTTATTTAAAATTCCAGTTCTAAGTTTAGGAGAGTATCAGAAGTGACACTTAAAAATAGTTTCCTGTTAAAAGATGTTCTGCATCCGATCAACTGAGTTTGAGTTAATTTGCCAAGTAGCAAAAGTTTTAATCTGTACAAGTGAAAAACTAGTAGACAGATTTCCAAATATGGGGTGTCATTTGTAAAGTTAGAGTCAAACGTTGACAGCAATAATATCATTTTGCTAACTAAATATTCAATTTGAAACTGCCTGCCTGAGTAAGGTAGGACTGACAAGCAACATGTGCGTGAAAATAGTCTCTGTATGGCAGGAATTATGAAAGGAGCAAATGAGATGACAGATACATAAACGGTGTGCATTTGCAAAGACTCACTTGTCATATTCCATGATAGAAGAGAAGTCATAAGGAGTCCCCAAGTTGTTAGTTTCCACCTTATCAAAATTGTGTTCCTTTCCTATCCAGGAATTCAGAGAAGACATGTCAGTCACAGCTGTTTCCTTCAGTGTTTAAAAATGATCTGAACTTTAATGCGTTGGTCAATTACAGCAAGGATCCCTCATAGTTGTAAATCTTATACTTTGGAAAGCGTGTTAATTTCTCTCTACATGTGCCACATTGGAAAGAAAAAGGCATTCAGCTGGTCAAACAGCAGTGATGAGTATGTCTTGTTCCTACAGGTTTCAGTCTTTCATTTTAGTGAAAGACACCAAACGAGTCTTTGAATAGCAAATTAATCTGACTTTACAAGAGAAGATTTGAAGAGTTTTTCATTTTTAGTCATTTTTGCTGGTCAACCACAAAGGTGACACAATTTAAAGAGAAACAAACAGGCTGTCCAGTAGCATAATATTTCAAGTAAGATAAAATTATTCCATTAAAATTAGTGGTTTATATTTTCAGAATTTATTTTTATTCATTGCCAAGAAGCATTGTTACATTAAATAAATCTTACTTTTTTAATCCAATAGTATCACATTTCCTGACTGACGCTTTTCATCATGAGCTTACTCGGCTGAATGTTGTCAATGTGAATCTGTTTTTGGGTTCAAACGTACCTTCCTGAATGTTCTGGAAGAAAATTTTGACGTATTTGTCTCTGTCAGAGCGGACCTGCTTATGGTTGAAGCCCAGAGCGTGAAATACTTCATGCTGTATTGAGGTGGTAATAAGGCATCCATGTCTTGCTAGGGAGATTTTCTGTCCTCCATTTTGACGTCCTATATAGGAATAACATCTGATATGTACACGCAAACACATCAGACATTAAAAAATAAATGAATACATAAAGTGTGTCTGTGTATAGGTAGAATAAAGATTTTTAACAATTTTTGTGTCACCAGATGAAGAGAAAAATGTGTCCCCATAAACACACCAAAGTCTTGATGGCGTCATAAAAACAAATATGTGTGTGTGTGTGTGTGTGTGTGTGTGTGTGTGTGTGTGTG
>NW_006800038.1:1844909-1850397 GCF_000485575.1 Poecilia formosa
TCCATAAGGTAGACCTTATTGGTCCATAAGGTAGACCTTATTGGTCTATAAGGTAGACCTTATTGGTCCATAAGGTAGACCTTATTGGTCCATAAGGTAGACCTTATTGGTCTATAAAGTAGACCAATAAGGTCTACCTTATGGAGACTTTATTGGCCTCCATAAGGTAATTGGTTGGGGATAATAAAATGAACTAAAATGTGCTAAAATATATTCCTTCCAAAACAGGTTTTGCATCTTACTTTGGAGCTGTTTGTGTGTGTGTGTGTGTGTGTGTGTGTGTGTGTGTGTGTGTGTGTGTGTGCGTGTTCATACCCCTTGCCTGAAAAGAAATGGATGTAGTCACGATGTCGAAAGGTTCGTGGGACAAAACGAATGCAAGTGAGCCCATGGAATCTCTTTAGGCCATCAATGATGAACTTGCGTTGTGTCTGAGCTACAAATTAATTAATTTAATAAATTAAATTACGTTAAATTAATTGAAAATTTTACATAAATAATATTAAATAAATATTAATGTTGTTAATCATCCAGTCGGTTCTGCTCACAGAAGTCAGAGGAGATCTCGTAGGGCACGTTAACAAAGCATCCGGATTTGGGCCACTTGCAGCCTCTGGCGGTGCATGGGTCCGCATTCCTGGTCCGAGTGTCGGGGATGGCGATGTCATCAAGCAGCTCAGGGGTTTCAACTGCAAATCAAACACAAACCCCCAAAAATCAACATCAGTATTAAAATAATGACAAACCAATTAAATTAATTTGGTTTCAGGGAAGATTCAAATTAATTCCGATGGGAAGGAGGGTTATGGGATACGATCTAAACTTTGGCATCAGTGCTAAAAGTATACTTAACTTTTAGCACTGTTTTTGTGTTATTCTCCTACTGTCTTCTCTAAAGTTTAGATCGTATCCCATAACCCTCCTTCCTGTCAGAATTAATTTGAATCTTCCCTGAAACCAAACTATTCAACTCATTAAACGTGAAACCATCTTCATCTGTTTTCTACATTTTACGTAACACAAAAGCTGTTTAGTTCTTTCTGCTGCAAACCAAACATCCAATGCAAACAAGGCAACCTGAATCTTGATCAATTTTGCCACAATGACTTCATCAGAATGTTTCTTTAAATTATGAATATTCAGTTATTACATTGCAATAAAAACCTGTACATTTATCATTTAGCAAAGGTAAAACATTCTCTTTCTTAATCATGTATATTAAGACATGATGCCAGTGAAAACACAGAAAAAGTATTACGGTACATAATTTTATGTTCGATAAACTCACCATCATCCTCATCATCAACTGGTGTGCTCTGCAAAATAAATAAATAAAAATGACAATCATGTGCCTTCTAAAAATATTTTTCAAGGCAAAAGATTATTTTTCTATTAAACAAAATATAAGTTATTACTGCTGTTTTCATTTTGCCTAAATTTAAAATAATTATTTATATTGATTAATTTCCAAGTGCAGATGCTAGTTTATTTTAGCTGAGTTTTGTAATCATTTTCAATGATTATAATACTTTCACTGAGCATAAACTTGAGTTTTACCTCATTATTTCAAACTTACCAGCAGGACATTTGTCACTGAGAACAAAAGGAGGAAGAGGACGGCTGGAATCATGATGAAGGTGACCTAAAGGCAAATCACAAACAGTGATTCATCCACAAAGATCTGCCAAGTGACAAACATGCATCAAAGAATAGGAAAACATTTCAAAGAATCTGCAAAAACAGTTAACTATCAGTTCAGTGACATTATCATGGTGTGTATAGAGAAGCGGAGAACCTTCCAGATGCTGCAGGAGTTTGATGCAGGATGCAGTTCAGGTTTGCCTCTTCTCCATTTTTATGCAGCTCACAGGGAGTGGCTGAACTCCACCGTTTGGGTTTTCACAGGCTTGAAACATTTTAAAACCACCACATTTTCAGAACAGGGAACTAACATCTAATGAATAACAGCAGCAACCAGAAACATCACCAGAGCTGGAAGATTCATGTCACCAGAATCAACAACAGTTAGAGGAGTGAAGTTAATATCAAGTTTGTCCTAAATGAAATCATCACAAGTAAGAAAATAAACATGCAGTTTGATTATCTAAAAAGCAAAACATGATTATAATCTAAGGAAAAATATCTAAAAGAAGAAGTCCTAACTTGTTCATACTGCAAATTTTCCTGACACAAGTCAACGTTTTGGTAATTTAAATCTGATTTCTTTATAACAGGGGGGCCCAAAGTCGGTCCTGGAGGCCCGGCATCCTGCACGTTTTAGTTATCGCCCTGGTTGTAGTAACAACTTTCCAGCTTGTCAGTGTTCCTCTTAGGGTTTTTAATGAGCCATCATTTGATCCAGGTGTGTTAAACCAGGGAGAGAACTAAAACATGCAGGATGCCGGGCCTCCAGGACCCACTTTGGGGACCTCTACTTCATAAGGTCAATGTTCCACTAGCTTTCTTTTTTAAAAGAAAGTCTCATGACCAAGATAAATGGAAAGTGTTGAGTTTTCTTTTATCATTTTGTATAGATTTAATGCAACTTCCTCTTTAAGCAACAAACAGCAAATGAATACAAGGAAACTAAACAGTTCAAAAGAATACAGAAGATCCTGTTCAATGCTATACTTCTGTGCCGGGACAAAATGAAAACATATATGTAGTATTTTTTTTATGGGGTTTTATTTATGTAACACTTTTAAATAGTTTCATTCTTGTATCTCTTACCGACATTATAAGTTCACAAAAGAAGGCAAGATGGCAATAATATTGTCAAAAGTCAACAATGAACACAAAACAATAATAAAGAGAGATAAAAACAACAAATAATGAAATCTTTTCTGTGGTAAGACAGTCCACACATTCTGCTCATCATGGTATTTTTTACCGGTCATAAAGTGAACAGTGAGTATTACTGTGTTAAAAGGCCATGACTGGGCTCCAGCAAATATGACAGCTGGTTTTTAAAACCTTACAGAGGATGTGAGATAAAAGCCCCAAACGTTCTGGATCCATGTGTTAAATGTGGGAGGCTCTGGTTTTAGCCTTCGAATGGTTGTGCATTTCAGTGTATAAGTAGTATTTTAAAAGTAAATCCATTTAAATTATCAACAATTTGGCATTATTAACTCAGCAAATGTTTTCCGTTTCTTTTTATTCAGATTCTGTTCCTTTCTTTAGGATAATTTAAAGAAGCTCACAAAGGGAAGTTGATTTTATCTTTAGGAGGAACTTGGTTTGCTTTTCTTAGACTGTGCTTACCTCATTACCACGAAGCACATTTTCATCACTAGATGCATGCAACACTGAAGCAACATCAAGTCCCAGAACATCATCGACGCTTGGTTTCTATATGTGTGAGAAGAGATGTTCATGTTAAAGCCATTGCAGCAAAATGCAGAAGTAGAAGTAGAAAAATAACGTTGCAAGATTAGGCTTCTTCTAAAGCAGCATTTCAATCTGGTTGAGTTCTGGTCTTGAGTTCATTGAAACACATTGATTAAATTTTTGTTCAGCTGTTCAGCTCTAGATTTGTTGATGTGTTCTGGATTATATTTCTATTAATGAACCAATTTGCTCTGAGTTTGGTACCAGGTTTCAGGTGTCTGTTTTTGTTTTCAGTTGCAACAAAAAATATATTTCACTGGATTTGTGCTGATGGGTCAGCATAAGGCATTGCATAGTTGTAAAAGAAAACAACAAAGGCTCCCTCCTTTTAAACATGCCACAGTATGTTCACATTTCGCAGGTTTTTCTTCTTCCATTCGTGTTTCTACTGCTTCTAAAAACAGTCCAAGCACTTGTCAATACGTTTATGTTTTTTGATGACTGAAAAATGACCAGTTTCAATAACCTAAGGAAGGTAACTTCACAAATCAGCAAGCCCAGCCTTCACCAAGCAACCCAAACAGATCCCCAGCCCATTTGGTCAGCTGGTTTCCCCACTGTACGCACTGTGCAATGGCTGCTGGAAAAGACAAGTGTTTTGTTGTTGACCTACCATCCAGAAACCACTTGCTGCATTCTTGTTGGTTGTGCAGGAGGCTCCACTTCTGCTTTTCAAAAATGTACGGTTGTATAATTGCACATCTCTTTGCAGCTATTTTCATGTGTGAGTGTAAACATTGACTTGGGGGTCGTGACCAGCAGTACCTTGTTTGGATTTAAAGTGACAGAGGCCCTAAGCAGCTCATTCAGACATGAGTTCAAAATAGGCAGAACTGAGCAGACATAAATCTCAATTTGTGCAATAAATAAATAAATAAATGAATAAAAAAAAATGTAATGAACATTTTTTTGTATCTCCCATGTTGCTATGCTAACCTGTTCAAGGAAGTATATCATGAGGTACCGTCCATTTAGTGCTTTGGTATCTTTTGTGGTTTTTCTTGATATTTTCTCCACCATTTTCTTGTTATACTTCCCTAAAGCTCACACAGCTTCCTCTTAAGCTGTTATATTCACACATTAAGAAAATGACAACACCCAGATTAAAAAAAAGAAATTGAACATGAAACCTGTTTTTTTTTTTTTAGAAAACGGTCATGATAACAAAGTTACCATGACTCTCAATGCGGGCAGAGAATAAAAGGAAAGACACTCTGTGATCAGATATTTTGTTGTAGAGGTCAGAGTTTGTGTTTTCTTTTCAACTTTTGTCATTTTTTAACTGCATTTTTATGCTGAAGTTTTTGAACTTTAATTTGAGTAAATATCTGACTGAGACACTTTTACTTATAGTTAATTATCTAGAAAAAAAAGCTGAGTACTTTGTCCACTTTGTCCACCACTGAGCACTGGACACAGCTGGCCAATAAACAGAATGAATTGCTTGATTGCTTGGAATTGCCTCTGTGAGAAAAGGAAGAGCATCACTGGAAAAATAGCAAGTTAATGAACTGCAGGTGTGAAAAATTCCTGAGTTGTAACTGTGAGGCATAAAATATGATAAGTTTTACAACAATTTTTTTTCCCGTACAAATTACACTGTAAAGACACTGTAAAGACCTAATCCCTCAGCTTTCAGTAAAATGTACAATATGCTACCGCCGTAAACACTACAGGTTTAGTGTCAGCATAGATGTAAAATAGAGCTGTTATATGCATTTGTTGAAATTAATCAGTAAAGAAAATTTTACCACAACTTTCTGTTGCTTGAGATATGATACTTTATTGGGCAAAAAAGATGACATAGTTGTGTGCAAATCAGAATTTTCTTACTCAATAAATGCATTTTTTTTTTTCATTAAAGCCAATAATGATGTTACTTTTTAAAAAAAACTACTGATCAGGTCCAAAATCTGACTCTGACTCGAACCTTCAAAGTCACATAAAGACAGTTACAAAGTCGGCCTTCGATCACTGGAAGAACATTTCCAAGATTAAAGGACTAATGTCCCAGTATGATCTAGAGAAGCTCTATCATGCGATTATCTTTAGTCACATTGATAACTGCAACAGTTCCTTCACAGGTCTGCCTAAAGTC
>NW_006800038.1:1850417-1859974 GCF_000485575.1 Poecilia formosa
AAAAGAAGTGGATGAAATCCCGCTCATTAGTTCGTTGTTTAAAGCGAATGCAGGTGTGCTGGTGGAACTCCATTAGGGCCATAATGAGGAACTCAAGCTCTACATTACCTGCAGATAAATTAAACTGATTGAAGTGTCTACTATTCTTAGCGGGATTAAATAACTGATTGCTATGGTGACATGGTTCCAAGATGCACATTTTAAATCAGATCTACCTACTGTAGTCATTGGAGAACTCGACGGGCACATAGACCAGGCTGCCTGTTTTGGGCCACATGCAGCCCTTGGCAGTACATGGGTCGGCATTCTTGACTGAAGGATCAGGTATGGCAATGTCGTCATGCAGAATGGGTGTTTCTGCAGCAAAACAGAAAAGCACAGAAAAAATCCACTTGAATATATTTTAAAGAAAAGCAGAAATTATAAACGTCAACATTCCTGTGCGAGGCAGAAAGGCGCTATACCTTGTTTCCACATTATCCACCTAATTAAATC
The DNA here is from genome assembly GCF_000485575.1 of Poecilia formosa. Lineage (NCBI taxonomy): Eukaryota > Metazoa > Chordata > Actinopteri > Cyprinodontiformes > Poeciliidae > Poecilia > Poecilia formosa. The sequence goes on from NW_006800038.1 coordinate 1,850,913, forward strand.
CCATATTTGCACAGGCAAGTTAATTGGGACCGTTTCAAAGTTTCGTTTGAAAATGTGGAAATTTTAGTGATTTATTTAATCCATTCTTTTTTCAAACATGCAGCCAAAAAAAGATATAAGCCCAGATGTCTGAAAATCTTGCTGGATATGTGAGCCTATATCCAGAACCGTGCCGTCAAACTATGCTCGGGCTTTTAGCTTGCTTTCTTGGTATTTATGATTTCATGTGATCTATTTTTAAAACAATTTAATTTTCCTTTAATTTAGCGATGAAACTACAATAAATGGCAACAACTAATTGGAAAAAAAGAAGAAAACTTTCAAAATATTTTTGGATAAATGTCAGACAGGTCGGTATTATTTAACTCACCAAAATCATCGTCAGTGTCAACCGGTGCATTCTGAAAAATACATTAACTGCACAGTTAGCTTCACTGCTAATTAACTGTTTTAAAGCAAGATTTATGTTTCAAAGTCCCACTTTTCAGCTTTATTGTGAGCTACATTTAAGCTTAATATCTACATGAATTTGGAAGCTCCCTGTAACATCACTCATCAATCAGACATTTTGAACCTTGAACATGATTCACAGGACATAAAACGGAGCCCAAACTCACTATCCCAAACTTACCAGAGACACATTTGCCACTGAGAGGAAGAGGAAGAAGAGAAAAGCTGAAATCATGATGGCATTCACCTATAAAGCAAAAAATAATCAGTTTACTATCAGTGAAATGCATGTTTGGGAAATGGCAAGAGATATATAAAAAAAAATTTGAAAAAAGGACAGTTTTAGGTTATAAAAGCTAAACATTTACAACTTTGGCCAAAGAAAAGAGCCAATTATAATTTGACAGAGAAGTTACCTGATGCAGCAGGAATCTGTTGCAAGGATGCAGCTGATGCTCTGCTCCTCTCTGTTTATAAGCAGCTCACACAGGATGCAGCTGAGGCTTTGTTTGGTTTCTGATTGGCACATTTTACATAAGACTGGGCCAATCACAACGTCAGGTAACAAACCAATGTCTAAAGTTAAATAATGACTCATCACCAACTACCAGGGGCGCAGTTACAATGTTGAAACACTATATATGTACATATATATGTACATTTATCACTAAGTGTTTCAACATTCTAACTCAGTTTCAAGTGTTTCAAGTTAGAAACACAGTAGGTAGACATTAAAAATAGTAAAAAAAAATGTAATGTTTGACTGTTAGGACAGGACAGGGTGAAAGAATGCATCAGCTTCATAATTCAACTGCGCATAGTTCCACCTTCAGCAACTCTATGTCTAAATAGTTATATTTAGTGTCTTTGTTATGAAGAAATTCTGGACCAGTTATCCTCACGATGTTGCAAAGTTCACAGAAATTTGTTTCTGCAAAGTTCTCTCAGCCATGTTGGTGTTTTCACTTCTGCTGTTGGGAAATATGTTGTAGTGGCTGAAGAGCTGAGTCAGACTCTGGTGAAGTACTTGGCTGAATCTCGCATAAGAACAGGGACTTGTTTGAGTCAATACCCAACTTTTCATCAGAACTGACAAAATCACATGTGGGGTACCGCAGGGTTCCATACTTGGACCCCGTCAGTCTATGTCATGCTCCCACTAGCTCAGATTATAAGTAATAGGATTAGTTATCATAACTACAGATAACAGCTCGACATTACGATGTCTACAGTTGACCATGGACTCATTCAAGAGTCATAACTTTTTTCAGTTGAACAGAAACTAAGCTTAAGTAATTATTTTTGGGAACAAAGAGTAACGGTCAAGAATCAGCATACAGCTTCAACTATTACAACAAGAAGCTACTGATCAGGTCCAAAATCTGACTCTGACTCGAACCTTCAAAGTCACATAAAGACAGTTACAAAGTCGGCCTTCTATCACTGGAAGAACATTTCCAAGATTAAAGGACTAATGTCCCAGTATGATCTAGAGAAGCTCTATCATGCGATTATCTTTAGTCACATTGATTACTGCAACAGTTCCTTCACAGGTCTGCCTAAAGTCGGTTGTTTTTAAGCACTTTGAACTGACTTATTGCTTAAATGTGCTTCACAAATAAACTTGACTTAACTTAAATAAAGAAGCAGGGTTTAATTAAATAAAGTGTAAATAACAACCAAAGTCTTCTGATAATGAAATGATCAAGAAAACATAAAAAGAGTAATTGACATTTTGCAGTAAGAGGAAGGCAGAGATCTAAAACACAGTTACCTACTATAAAACTAGTGCTACTAAGAATTAAGCAGAACAAAAACCCATTTACAATCACAACAGTATAATGCTGTTGCATGATTATAGATTTAACCATAAAACTCATTAAAATGTTTTAAAATTCATCAGAGCTGCACATTTGAATATCTTTCATGTGCTGATGAGAAAAACTGAAACCAGTAAAGGGTAAGTGAGTAGACTGCACCAATGATAAAAAAAACTAAACCGCAAAGACCAGCAGAATGTCTTGATCATGAGCAGATTTGGTTCTAGAAGTTTTAACCACACAATTTTCTGCAACGCCATGCTTACATGGTTAACTTTAAAAGGTCTGAACAATAACTATTCAGTCTCATCACTATATTAAAAAATAAATACAGTCTGGCATATCACAATGCTTAACGCTAATTTTAATTACTGTAAAATTAATGAGTCAAATGTAATTATCTAAAGATAGGCTCACTTGGAAGCCAATTAACAGACTTTGCTGTGGTTCAAATTAAGTTTAAATCTGCCTTCAAACAAAGTGCGACCATTTACCACAGATTCAGTTCAGTCAGTAGTCATCATGAAGTTACTTATCTTAGTAGCTTAATTAAGCTTTTAATCTCTGCTTTATGTCTAAAATTTGACTTCAGTGATCAACATTGTGAGGTAAAGGTAAAGACAGGGTTTGTGGCAGTAGTGAACCATTTTTAACAGGGAGAAGGACTCTGAGGAGGCAAACTGTCAGGCTGCAAAGCCACTATGTGCTCTAACGTTTGCAACATCTCTATTTTCAGTCTGCATGGCTACCTTTAGACAAAAGCTGGTCAGACTCACATCTTCAACAATCAAACCGTAAGATGTCTGTTGGTGTTGGTACTTGGGGATATCTGTAATTTCTCTAAGCATTATTCTTATTAACCTTGGAGGGATTTTGCTTCAAAGCCACAGTGAGTTTTGAGGAGCTTGTTAAAAGTCTGAATAACCCAATAGGTATGTTGTTTTGCTAAAATGTATAATTAAAACATAATTATCCTTAGTTTTGTAATTGTGGCAACATAAGAGCGAACTCTAAATGCAGAAACATAACTGCGTTTAATGAAGTTACTAAATAAAGGTCAGTAACCAAAAAAAGGAGACTTAAGATAACCTAGCAAACAAAAAACCAGAACAGATAACATCTCGCAATGACAGGAAAGAAACACCCAAAAACCAATTAAACCTCTTGCAAAACAAGATCTAATGCAAACTGAAGATTAAAAAATCCCAGAAACCATGATAACAGGACTATAATGATTTCATGAAGGGTTAAACTACAAAACTTAAAAATACATTTTTACTCTGATATTCATGAAAATGCCTTCAGCCAGCCACTAACAATGCACACTAAAATCAACTAATTTTGACCCGAATGTTTACCGGTTAGATATTAGGGATCGTTAGGTTCTAATAGGACATCAGAAAAGTTCAACTGAGGTTACCACATCTTCAACAGAAACTAAAACCCTAAAGACCAAAAGCCTTTAATCAGCCCAACAAAACCTGACTCATGTCACAGAATCACTCAGTCGTCACCGCACCAGTTTTGTGCTCCAGCATCTCCACACTTTAAAAGGCAACTTTTAGACACTGTTATCTTAAAGAAAATGCTGACTTTAGTTGAACATTTTAAAGTTCATCTGCAGGTTTACACAGTAGTGTGTGATTTCCTTTCCAAATGACTTAATATTTATATGTTGTCCTGACAGAGCATCAAAGCTTAAAAAAACAGTCCTTTTGTCAACGAAGGTCAAACTAGCAGCAAAAAGCCAATCTCATAAACTGGATCTGTTATATTGTTTATTTACTTTAAAGAACCAAATGAGTGAGGTGACAATATTTTTCTTTACCTCAATTCTTTAAACTTTAATTCAATTTATTTCAATTTATATCTACAGCCAATCCACAACAAATATCATTCCAAGTCACAATAATTAAGTCCAATTATACAAACAGATCTTAAGTCAGTTACTTACAGTCCAAGTAATCAAACATTACAAGCTCAGTTTGTTATTCTTGAGACTCTGACTTGCAGCAATATATTCTCCTGAACAAGCATAGCAACAGTTACTATAGATGAAGGCCGGGATTTTAATGTGGTAATTTAAATTAATTAATAAGATGGTGTTAAAACTTTTAATGCAACTAATTGCTTTTTTAAAGTAAAATTGTTTTTTTGACATACAAAGGTTCTGACCGGAACCTTTGTATTGACGTTTCTGGTGAGCCTGTAAATGTGACAGACGAGCAACATCCGGAAGCAACAGCGATGGACGACAAAGTCGCTTCTGTTAGTCCACTGTCAGTTTTTTCAAAAAAAGAAAAAAAAAACATCTGATTGGACGCTGGGAAAGACTATTGTTCTGTTCAAGCTGTGCTAAAAGGAGTTAGCCTATCAGCAAAGCTAAAATAGCACCTCAATGCTAAAGACGTAGCAGCAGCATTAGTGTTTGCACCCACAGTCCATATTTCCAAAGAAGCTCCAGAATGATAAGATATTCCTGAAATACTGGAAAGCTGAATGGGTGGAATAGAACTGTGCATTAAACTGATAGTTAATCTAAATAACACATTAAAAACAATATATATCTTTAATATTGAGCTCATTCAATAATTTAGCAGCAAAAAGGTTGTTTGAATGAAAAATGTTTTTTGATTAAAATGCAATTTATTACAGAGCCTGCAATTAACTCAGATAAAAAAATTTTAGTCGAGTCCCATCACTACTATCTCAAACTGAGCATGTATGTTGTGACAGCTTAACATGAAGAAACGTCCAGCAGAAGCAGAGCCTGGATCAGTGTGAACAGCCATCTGGGGTGTTGAGAAGGCGCCCATCTGTTTGCAGATGCTTGGGTTGTGGTTACCAACTCATGAAACAAGAGTGAAACTAACTGGGTACTAACCATTAGTTCACCATTATCTAATGATTAACTAATCATCACTTCTAGCTCGGTATCAAACTGTTGGGAAATACATGATAGTTTCTGAGAATGTCTTATCATTTGGACTAAGTATTATAATACTGTCCTACTTTCTGTTTTTCAGTGATTCTGAAAAACTACTCCATGCATTTGTTACTTCAAGGTTAGACTGTAATTCTTTACAACCAGGAAAATGCCATTAAAAGGCTTCAGCTGATCCAAAATACTGTAGCAAAAGCTGACAAAAATTAAAAAGACAGATAATATTTCTCCTGTTCCAGCTTGTCCTTGTTGGCTCTTAAATTTAAGATTCTCCTTCTCATACATTGAAACCACAAATTTACATTCACTGGCTAAAGAGACACAAACACATTTTTTTCCTCACAGTCTGAAGTTAAGTTAGACAAACCTTTTCTGATTTTGCGTAATTAGAACTAACAAATTAATTTTTAAATCCTAAATGCTAGAAAACTTGGCGAAAACATTTTTAAAATATTTTTTGTGACTTTTCTCATATTCAAAATTGTTCATGCCTTTCAAACTAACAACCCTTAATGCGGTATTAGTTATTTTTTTTATCAGGCCCAAATTTCTGTGTTAAAAATACTTTTTTTTTATTGATCTCATTTAATTTTCTAATCTACAATGTTGTGTTTTCATTCCAGATTATGAAACCAATGAAAATATCAACTTGTGATCAATCAATGTGTTTCACTTTGACAACTGAGTTACTGAAATAAGTAGTTTTTTCTCTAATTTACTGAATTTAATAATTGATCAATAACTATATAACCAGATGCATTATATAGATTTCTCTTTAAGCATCCATCTTTCTACCAGTAGGAGGCAGCATTGCTCCGCTGTTTTCCTTCTACACGGTTTGTGTTTCTAAGACGTGATAGTTGAGGATGAACCAGAGGATGTAACACGCCATAAACATTTGCTACAAATTATCAATTTAAGCAGCTGTCAGAAAATTAGAGTAAATAAACAACCCTTTGGAATTATATTAGTGGAACAAAATGAAATTTACTGGATCATAAAATTCACTTGAGTGGGAATGTTGTGTTCAAATAAAGCTAACTCTTCATCAGTCACGCCTTTCTGAATTTAATTTCTTCTCGTTTTGTTAGTTTTTTCTCCTCCAGGCATCACACCAGCTCCTACTTTCCCACCTTCACTTTCTACAGGTGACAGTGACTCAGTGTGTCAGGAGTTACTGCTACAGGGAGGAATTCATAGCTATATGTATCTGGGCCTGTTCTTCTGTGTGGACTGCTTTGACAAATGTTCATTATATTAGCACTTTTTCTCAATGTTTTTGAGTCACAAGAACAAAAACAGTGTAATCAAATGGGATTTTATGTGGCTAAGACACACAAATAAGTGAAAGTAAAATATCTCATGACTTTCAACAGTTATTGAAAGAAAAAATCTAAAAAGTGTAGCATGGGTGTGTATTTAGAGACATTTGTTTTGGTACTTGTTCTGGAAAAATACCTGATGGGAATCCATTTTGGAAATGAGGTTAACTAGAACAAGAGCACTTTTATTATCAAGAATGATAAAAAAAAAATGTTTTAACTGTTTCTTAACTCAGAGATTTACTGAGAGAAATTTGCTATGAATCAATAAAGTTTTGTTTACTGACTGCACCAACAAACTCCAGGCTGCAGAATGAGCCAAAAAGTCTGATCTGTTCCTACTTATGTTGCTGCATAACTTCACATCTCATGGTTCTGATTAATATCAGTTCATTAGCATAAGGAACCAATGATTATGCAGCAAAACTGGGCTCAGATTTTTCTAAGCTTACATTTTCCCACAAATTGCCTAAAATGTAAGCATTTCTATTTCTTGTGAAATGTGTGTTGATATAATTTCCAGCAGCATCTCCAACATGTCGGTTCTTTTCAGCCTCTGTCTTTTGAAATGTCAGGATTTATGCACCATTTGAGCCATTTTGTAAAATGTAAGGTGCCTTTGCAGTTGGGAGCTGCGACTTGGTTTTAGGGGATCCTGAAGTTCGTTAATGAAAACAGGTGCAGTGGATAAATGCATCGGCAGACCCTCAGGTGCTGCCATGGAGCAAACTGACGCTGAAAATGGATTTATAATCGTATAGTTTAGATTTTTTTTAAAGACCCACATGTGGATGGATGAATGGATGAACAAACAAACTGACGGATGGATAGATGAATAGCAGGATGGACGGATGGACGGATGGATGGATGGATGGACGGACAGATAGATGGACGGACTCATGGATGGATAAAACGTGATAAATGGTTTGGGTTTGTTTATGTCTCTGTCTTCCAACTGGTTCTTGGACTGACTGTATAAAAAGTCTGTCTTTCCTGTTTGCTACTCAGTCTCTTCGCCTCTCAGCAGTTTATTTGACTCGAGTGAGTCATCTCTCATTGCGTCCCATCTTCGAGCTCAGCAAATTCTCATCTCTTCTCTGGTAAAACTAAAGTTAGGAGACATTTTAAAGCCGGCAGACAGAGTATCTTATTCTGAGAGGTGTCAGTTTAATTTAATGTGCTGCAGGCATCCTCAATGGGAATCAATGGGAATCAATGGAAATCAATGGGAATCTCATTATTATCAATGGGAACCACTGAACAGCAGCAGTATTTTCTACCATGTCTTACTGACTGATCGCCTTCACTAGCCTTTTTTAATCACAAAAATTACATTAAAAGTTTAGATAAAATGATAAACACTGGTTTTTACCTGCTATAATGTTTATTACAGTGTTTTTTAAGGAAAATACATCAGTCTAGAACAGCCCGTCTCAAACTGTGGTCCCCGGACCATTAGTGGTCCGTGGGCGCCCCCTAGTGGTCCGCAAGGTACTGCATGTAAACAACCGTTAATTTGCCGTGACGTCAGCTCAATGAGCGACGCTGCAGTTAGCTTAGGATTGTGTTGAAAACCAATATGGATAAGTAGCTAAAAAACCTGAACATACAGGTGGAAAGAAAACAACGTTCATACAATGGGAGGAAGTTAAGTCCTCCAGACTTTCTGAATCTGTAAATAAAAACGCAGAGTAGACTCTGGTTTTGTTGTGGCCAGTCACGTGAACAGAGAAAACAACGATAAAAGAGTTAAGAGACTAATATTTTCATTCAGGTTGTACATATTAAAATGTGTTATTGTGGAGAAATGTGGAGTCAGGTGGTCTGTGAGTTTGTTAAATGGGTTAAGTTATCCTCAGCCTGAAAGTTTCAAAAGCACTGAACTGGTGTAAACAAGGAATAACTAGAGACAAGAAATAATCTAGAATCCCTAAGAAAGACTGAACTAAAATAAAATGGAAACAAAACTGATCAGACTAAAACACAAAAACTAAGAAACCTCCACACAGCTCAGGATCCCAACGGTTTGAGCATCAGAAACAACTACTATTGTTTATCACTGTTTCACTTAATTAATTACTGTATTATTTCTATGATGGAAAGCACTTTGAACTGCCTTGTTGATTAACTGTGCTATACAAATATCTTGCACATTAATCTTGCATTTTGCAAATAAAAACATATTTCAGAAAACATTTAAACCTCAGATTTGTCTCTGGACAGATGGCAGATGGAAACCCACTCCTCACTTCCTAAACCTCAGGGGAAATGTATTCCTACCATAAGGATAACAAACCAATAAGGATTTTTATTAAAATAAGTAAAAGATGTCGCCGTTTAAATCGCTCCAGCTGCGCTCTGCTTAACACCGATATCTATATTTACATTTTCTGCAGGTTTCAAGAGGCGGGAACAGGTCTGCAGACACATTGCAAAACAGGTGACCTTTTGAGGTGTGAAGCTATGATTTATAGAAGTGTGTGTGTGTGTGTGTGTGTGTGTGTGTGTGTGTGTGTGTGTGTGTGT
>NW_006800038.1:1860157-1865055 GCF_000485575.1 Poecilia formosa
TGATAGTAGACAGGATACCAAACTACTGAGAGTCTGCACACACACACACACACACACACACACACACACACACACACACACACACACACACACACACACACACACATGCACACACACATTCATTCAGTCACCAGAAGATGCAGATGTAACGGGTCGGTTTGCTGCCACAGCACAGTTTAAACTTTGTGATGTTATGTTGCATCAGTGTTTCTTTCTGATCTACCAAACAGATTTAAAATCTTCCAGAAGTTTTATTTTTCTGTTCCAAATCACAAAATCACAGCAACATTTTTTACACCATGCATTTCACAACACATGCAACTTTTAGAGCCTTAGCAGCTGTAAAATTTTTATAAACAGCAAAAAATTATTGAGACCCAGAAATAGAGTCATATTCAGTTAAAAATTACATCAGATTCAAAACATTGCACCAAGAAGGAATAATGAATAAGATGAGTTAAAAGGCCTGTCAGTCAGAGAGCAGGGTTCAGGAAGGTCTGATCTGTTTTTAGCTCCTGGGTGAGAACGCAGGTGAACCCCATGTGGGAGCATTTCTTTCTGCTTGAAGTTGCTGCAGCACATTTATAAGGTTTTAGGTTTTAGAGCCGCCTGCAGCCTGTGGTTGACGGTGTAATCCTGTTAACATACCGTGAGTGAAACTGGGGCACGTCTGGCCACTTTTTAAATCAAATGTGGGAAGGAAAAATATAATTTCTTTTCAGTTTGTTTGTAGAGACATCTGCCTCTGCATTGAGCTTCTTAAAAACAAGAGTATCTGTGTTTATGTGGGACTTACAGCCAATGTCCTGATCATGTTCTGCACCAAATTGCCTTTGGACTTCCTGTTTCTTCCATGACCCAGCCTGACCGTTCAGTCAGTCTGCCTCCGTCTCACCCCCACAAACACACATCTCCTCTGAGGTGTTTCTATTTGCAGGGTGTGAATGGGATTGGCGTCACCTGGGAAAAGGCACATGGACGGACGGGGAAATCTCTGTGGCTTTCATGAACAAAGCGAAGTGTGGGTGCCGTGAAGTCAGAGCGGCTGCAGCAATGATCTACGTCTTGAGTTTGATCTGATATGGATCGTTTTTTTTCTTTGAAAGCAGAAAGAAAAAACTGAACAAAAAGAAAAATTGCAGACAAAGGAAACTCAAAGAGAGTCTGAGAATGTATTCACACCAGCCCTGTTTAGATCGCTTTAAATAAACTCCAGTTGAAAGTCCAGTTCGTTTTAGGTTGTGTGAATTTATAATCAAACTGTGATTCAGACCAAAAATGAGAAATCTGGTTCGCCTGCAAATCTACCTGTTGGTTCAGTTCAAGTGAAATCTGGTGCGGTTCGGATACATTTGCGAACGCTAAACGGACCAGAGACCGCTCCAAAGCAGGAAGTGGACTACAGCACAGGGTATTCTGGGTAAACACAAATAAAACAAACGCTACAGTCTAAAGCTACTGGGCGAAATGACTCGCTGTATTTTACCAAAGACAAAAGAAAAATTCTATGGTTGCTAAAATATGACGCTTTTCTATTTGTAGTTATATTTCCTGAAGAAAGAAGTTGCGCCCAGTCTCTTCTTCTGAGGTTTTTGTGTCATTTACTCCAGTAGGTCTTGTTGCAGCGCCCCCACAGGCGAGTAGGGGAACAGGATGGCAAAACAGTTTGGTTCATTTGACAGTGCAGTGTGAAAGAGAGACAGCAGCTGAAAATTTTACAAATGTTCCAATTTTGGTCCCCAATCTATCTGGGTCTACCAGACAAGCAGGTGTGAAAACATCCTAAAATAAGAAATCAGTAGCAATGTTGAATGAATCATTTGAACCTATAATGTTCTGATTTTTGCCTTTTGTAACTGGATATATTTTTGTTTTATGTACGTCTAGTTTAATTTCTCAGGTTTTCCGTTTCAGAACTAAATAGCAATAAATGTGACTTTGTGTCAGGTGTAATAAAAACCATTCTGGAAGCTTTACAGACTTTTCCCGTAATTCTCCTTCAGGGTATGTCTGAACAAAAATCAGAGCCTGAACTGAGACAGGCTGAATTGTCTGAGCTTCGACTGCTCCTCTCCTGCTGGTGAAAAGTAATGACTTCCCTCCGTCTGGATCATATGCTACTTGAAATGCAGCAACAGCTTCACTTAAATTTCAGCTGACACATCTCAAACGTTGCTCTGCAGGAATATTGTCACTGCACTGGTCGTCTGATTGTTACATCGTGGTGTGAAGATGCAAACGTAACGACTTTATTCCTCCTTTTCTCTTCCGTTTCTCCTTGTTCTATTGTTTTATGTTGGTTGTAAAAGAAAGGTAATAATTCCCCATTTACTGGAAGAAATCTACACATTATGAGTAACATAACATAATAATAAATTATAACAAAGAACGATTTCTTTTTGCTGCTCTTCAAAATAGGAAAGTCAAGAGAACATAATTTTATTTGTCCCAGGATCCAATAGGAGCCATTTGAAAAATACTGTAGTCGAATACAGCATTAAATCTGAATTAGTGCTAATGATCCAAATGTTGCTGGACCCGTTCTTCTTTACTTATCGTCTGTCCAGATTTTGTCGCATTGGTCAAAAAATGTGTCAAGAAGAGAAATAAAAACATCTTCAAGTCACTTTAGACTTTACATTGCAGGACCAGATAAACTATGAAAAAATGTGGAAAATAGGCTGATAGTTTGTCTCAAAAGTGAATTTTGGCCATTTTTTGCCCAAAACGTCAGATCACCTCCTTTGGCACATAAACCTTAACTACATCTCATTCCTACAACAAATAAGCAAACTTCTTCTCATAATCTTTATCTACCACGGTATTAATAATTGTGGTCTGAACTGTTGCTTTGAAAAGCAGACAATGATTTACTAAATGCCTTGGCAGCAGACCTTGGTGTATGGCAGGCTTGTGTTCTGAGTCTCTGTCAATTTGTCAAAAACGCGCTGTGCTGTTCGCTAAATGGTGTCTGAGGCATCTGTTAACGGGGATGGAAGCGCTGAATGATGAGCGGCGCTGGTCGGGACGGAGGAGGAAAGGAGATGCTGGGTATCAAAGTGAAAAGAGGGGAAGGCATGGAAGGAGGTTGATCAGCAGATGTGTTCAGAGAGGAGGAAGGGTTTTTGGCACGGAGCATCATCTTCCTCCCACTGGGCGTCATTACAGGCTCAGCCTCTGATCAGTGGTTTTAAAGACTCCACAGGGCCTCACGCTGTTAAGCTGATCCAAAAATACACAATGATGACGCGTGTAAATAAAAAAAAAAAATAAATAAACCTTTGTTTTTGCTTTTATCCTCTGAAATCTTTGTAACTTCAGTCAGTTAATCCTCAAATACGGAAACAGAAGACATGCTGGTGTTACAAGTTTTCACATTAGCTAACGTCTGAAGGACAGATTCTTCACGGAAGAGCAAATGTTCACATTCTGACACAAACCCAAATGGACTTCAATCTTCAAACTGTTAAAATATTAATGAATCGATGTGTCTGCATTCAATAAGTACTTCTTTACATTAATAATATCAAACATCTCACATTGGTCAGTGCCTCCAGGATTTTGTTTGTTGTGTTAATTTTTTGCAATCAAAATCACAAATTTTGTGGTTCTAAAGTTAGAAATATTTGCAAGGCATTTTGCAGAATTTGCCCTTATATGTTACGTCAAACATGACGTTTTGTTACTCACCTTATCGATCAGGACTGTAACATCACATAAGGCTGAGGCAGCAGAATAAATACTGCCACCTGCAGGTGAGAGTCATCCTTTAAACCAGGGGTCCCCAGACTACGGCCCGCGGACCGGATCTGGCCCGCCTCCACATTTGGTCCGGCCCCCTGAACAATACCAGAAAGCATTCAGATTTTTTTTTTTTTTTTTTTTTCATTTACCGTATTTTCCAGACTATAAGCCTTTTATATGTGAATTTTTCTTCAACCACCAGGGGGCTCTTTAGCAGGAAGTGAATCATTGGAAGTCTGGGTTACTTGCACGCCAACATTGAGCCCATAAGCACCAAAATGACTAAGAAACAGATCAGATGTCTTTGGAAAGTTTCTCTGCAAAGGGGAAAAGGCCCAGAGAAGAGACAGGAGGATGGATTTATCCCGGACCGGTAGGTGAGTCAAACATTACAAGACGCTCTGCATAACATGCGGCCACCTGCTGCTAATGAGGCAATGAAGCTTCAAGCTGCTTCGCCACATAGAGACCAAGCAGGCTGAGGATATAAGCAACACTTCGGGTGTCATTGTCTCCATCACTCCCTGATGTCTCGTTGCAGAGACACAAGCTCAGGGCTCCGTTAGTCATTATCATGAGTTAAAATTTTCACGAAAATAAAATGTTCGTTTTTGTGGCGCTTCTGTTATTTTGAAGGGACATGTAAACGTTACTATAGCGACCAGAGTCAGAGAGCGTTTGGGCAGTGGTCAAGAGGAGATGAGTAGAGCTTGTGAGTCTTAAGTCTGGTTTAGACGGCAAGATTTAAGGATTGTCGGCCGATTCTCCAAACCTCTGTGACCACAGAGCTGATAAAAGTACAACAGGTTTGTGTGTCCAAGGCAGGAGCAACACGAACCGATTCCGGTCACGAACATCGCGATTCCAGAGGTTAATCCAGTAAAACCCCCAACATCGCATACGGGAATTTAGAATAACCTAACACGATGTAGAAGCAATAGTGACAGTTTGTGGAGTCATTTTAAGAGATAAAAGAAACAAAAAGAAAAGGCGGTGGATGAAAGACAGCGGGAGCAGCCGCTCTATTTGCTGCACTATGGAGGTGAATATGTTTTTTCATAGTTAACATTTTTAACTGAATAAACATAATAATGACCTTTAGATTTAATAATAAATATTTCCACATATCATCTCCGATATCCACCGGACTTCCG
>NW_006800038.1:1865259-1866418 GCF_000485575.1 Poecilia formosa
TATCCTTATCCCCCCCACCCCCTCACCCCCGGGCCGCAACAAAATGTCCAAGTCTTGACCGGTCCGCGGTAATAAAAAGGTTGGACCACTGATTTAGCACATGCTAGTAGCAGACACGAAGGATCAGCACTTTTACTGTTACCGTTCGGAAACTACGTAATAAGTTCTGTTAAATCTAAACTTGGCAACTTTTTATTTTTCAGCTGTAATAAATGTGATATTCAATTGACCTGTTGTGACTCAAAGTTTGGGTCTCCGTCCTCCTCTGCTGCTGCGTAGTTGTGGAAAACCTGGAGCGGCAGAGATATCTGCGGTTTATATGTGTATGTTTACTGGTTTATTAAAAAAAAAAAACTTTGGGGTTGTGGTTTATAGTCCGGTGCGGCTGATAGTTCGGAAAATACGGACTATAATCCTTACTGGATTTTTTTCTGTGAAGAACCCAGAGAATGTTATTTGATTGTACTTTTTAGAAAACTATATATTTTTACATTTAGGCAGTCCTGCAAACGTCACACTTTTTCTGTTACAAACTGACTCCGGCCCCCCACCAGAGAAAGGAAAAGTTATGTGGCCCTCACAGGAAAAAGTTTGGGGACCCCTGCTTTAAACCCAATGTTTTTGGCAGTTTTTGATCATTTTTGTGGAAAATTTTCTTCCACCACCTATGGAGCACCAGAGTGTGGGAGTTACATCCTGAACAGAGATCTGCAGAACAGCGGGGGGCTTCGAGGCATTTCCAAGCCAGACTTGATACGTAATCTCTCCTGTGAGTCCTGCTTCTGCCAAGAGTCCGCCTCCCACTGGGGGACGGCTAAAAGAACATTCTTGGAAGGAAACCAGAAGGTTTGCTAACAAGAAGTGCAAAACAGTTCTTACAGTGTAGCTACACTGCAAAAACACAAAATCAAGTATTGTTAGTCTGTTTTTTAGTTCAAATATCTTAGCAGACAAAACTAACTTACAAGCTAATTTTCAGCAGGATACAGGAGCTTGCTTTGAGTAAATAATTCCTTATTTTATATTGACAACAAGATTCTAGTCCCACTGGCAGATTATTTCAATTTTAACATGAGAAAAATGTCATTTTACAAGTGAAATACCCTGCAAGATGTGGAATAATTTGCCAGAAAATCTTAAATTAAATAATGTAGCTGAA
>NW_006800038.1:1866709-1883370 GCF_000485575.1 Poecilia formosa
CCCCGGGGGGGAGCATCCCTAATCGGCTATCGGGATGATCATCGAGTTCACATCAAATCTCAGCTCAGATCAGCCGCCGGGCCCAAGCGCCAAAGAACTGTTATTCATTGCTGTCATTAAATCTTTTAATTGCTCCTTTTTCTTCGTCTGAGTCTTTCCAGATTGAAATGATATAGCAGAGTTTAAAGGGTGTTAAAACATAGAACCATTGAAATCCACAAAATAACTTAAATATCTCAAATATTACAATAACACTTAAGACTGATTTTTATCAAACTTTGTTGCAATTGTGTTTTTTGACTGTAACAACTATTATTCTTATTGTGTCAGTTTTAGATCTCTATCTAATCAGATTTGGGAAGTTACATTTATTTGGTTACCTTTTTGGAAAAAATTAACAAAGGATATTTTTATTATCTATTAATAATCTGCTGCCAACATAACACTAAATGACTACTAGGCGTTAAAAGTGTTGCTTCAGTGTTGGAAAGCAGAAAATATTAGGAACTGTATTGTTATTGGCTTGGAGAGCTGAAAGCAGTTAATCTGGACACCAAATTCCACAGCAGACTCCTGCAGATCTGCTGACTGTCTTCCACCACGTCTCTAAATGGTTCTGTTGGACTGAGATCTGGTGATCATTGGACTACAGGGAACTCACTGTTGTGTTTAAAGCCTTTCCTCCATTGTCTACTCTCTCTCTAGGCGCTTAAGGTCTGTTTGGGTTTTAGCCAAGCTGGCTGTGTGTCCATTGGCAGTGTGATCCTCTACGAATATGGGAATGTGGGAATGTGGAAATGTGGGAACATGGGCAGGTGAGTGCGCAGGAACTGTGGTTGACGTCCGATGATGTAATTTTTCGTGTGTACCTTTGGGTGACCAGTTTCTACGAAATGTCTCGATATGTTTGGTTGGTTGTTGCGGTTTGCCCCATCCAGGTGATGCTGTATGCGCTTTTCCACCACAACTGATAAAAAGTTTCGCCATCTCGCCAGCTACTACAGTTCTGTCGTGGAGTGAACAGTGACACTGTTCAAGGAGTTGAAAGTACCACCTTTGCTCATCCAGTGATGTAAACCCACAGGGCCAATCAACAAATTGACTCCTCTGCCAATCAAGTCACTGCAAATGCAGACGAATCCGACTAGTGCTGACTGTGGAAGAACCAGTTTAGGTCACCAACATGTAGAAGGGGCTAAAGAAACCAGTTTGAGATGATTTGATGCGTGGTGCATGGTACACTGTAGCCATAAAGGGATGGACATGGTAATAAAGGGTCCAAAGTGTGCCTAGAAAATGTCTCTCTCCCCTGTATACCATTAAGACGAGGCAAGATGGATTCATGTTTCCTGCAGTTTATATCAAAGTCTTAACCTAGCATCGGAATCTTGCAGATAAAATTGAGACCCATCCGACCGGCAACATTTTTCCAATCTGGTTTCCAGTTTTGGTGAATCTTTGGGAGATTTCACACCAATCCTGATTGGTTCGCTTTAATTGAACTCTAGTTTGTTTGCATGGAAAATTTGGTTTGCTTAGGGAGGAGTGAACGTGTGATCGAAAACTGAACTCAGGACCTCCTACAAACCTCAGTCTCAGTCTCAGTTTGGTTGAAGTGAACTCTGGTGATGTTTGAATACCGATCATACCAGAGACCGCTGCGAAAGCAGGACTACAGGGCAGGGCATTCTGGGTAAATACAACCAAAACAAACATGCAAGTTTAGCGCTAGCGTGAAAAATGGCTGGTGTTCTTTTACCAAAGTCACAATGGAAATTCTCCAACTGCTAAAATCTGATGCCAGTCCATATTTATTTACATTTTATAAAGAAGTTATGCTCAGTGTCTTCTTCAGAGGTTTTTGTGTCGTTTCTGTCAGTGGTTCTTATTACAGCACCACCACAGGTGACGGGAGGGAACAAGTTTTTAATTAGGTTGGCTGGTTTGACACAGTGCAGCGTGAAAGCGAATCACAGCAGCTGAAAACGTAACAAATGTTGCAACTTCGGCCCCCAATCGAACCAAATCTATCGGACTGTCTGGTGTGGAAACATTGATGTTCTCTTCTCAGCAGACAGAATCGGCACCAGTTGATTCTATTCAACACATTTAGCTGGGAAATGTTTTTATTGGAGCTTCTGCTGCTTTCTGCCAACCAGGCTGTACAAACTCCTCAGACTTTAACATGGATTCAGAACCACTTGAGTCTATATGATTGGTTGATTTGCCAATTTCATGAACCAGGGTGTTTTCATTTTTTTATAACCAATAAATACATTTATCCTGATATTTTTGATGTAGTTCATAGTATTTGCTGTCCAGTTCTGTTGTCGTTTGGACATTTCAATAATAGATATTCACAGATAGTGGATGTGTTGTCTTGTAGCATGAAAGTAAACATTGCATGGTGGATTTGTGAGCTTTAAAATAAGCTGCAGGGGTTAGTCGATAGCTTTAGCTGACAAATCTCATCTGAAGTAGAAAACACTGAATTAAGAATATTTGTTTTGTTTGTGCAGAGATAAGACTGTTGACCAAGCAGTGGAAGCAACAAATACAAAAACACAACTGCAGCGAAAATAATTTTCCAGCTTCAGCCACATGATTAAATAAATTCAGTTTTGTTAATTAGACATCTGAGAGTATAAACAAAGCGGCAGCGGCACACGTTAAATCTGAGCAGAATCCTCTGCCTGGTGTGTGTGTGTGTGTGTGTGTGTGTGTGTGTGTGTGTGTGTGTGTGTGTGTGTGTGTGTGTGTGTGTGTGTGTGTGGGGGTGTGTGTGTCCAGGTGTTTCTGAAGCTGAGTTTCTGGGAAAGTCAGAGGGTGTCAGAGCGGGTTGGGAGGAGGTGGCTGGTTCCGACTCGATCTGGGGCTAAATCTGCACAACCACCCGTCTGCTCACACAACACGCTGTATAATTGGACTCAGAGGAGCGAGGAGATCTGCCCACAGGCTTCAGATTATGCTCCAAAAAGGAATACATTGCCCTACAAACATTTGGTTCTTGTACTGAGCCCCAACCTATAACACCAGCAAAGCAAAATAAAGGGGAAAAGCTTAAAGGCAATTTGTTTAGGGAGGGAAAAAATGACTGATGTTGGAGATCTGGGACAAATTAAATTATAGCTGCTTGATTTCGATTGTAAGAAACACAAAAAAGCAGAAATTACTCCTGTGGGGTGTGATGAACACAGACAAGCAATCAGACATAACCTACTTGTGACATGACAACAATTTATGTTTTTCAGAATCAAAACAGAAATGCCTGAATAGTCTAAATAAGAGCAATAACAGGGAGTGGAGCAGCACAGTCCTCCAGCAGAACCAAAGGCGTGATTAAATTAAAATACATTTCAATTATTGACATTTCACATGATTAAATTGATTTAATTAACAGGTTCACAAACAAGGAGCTGAAAATTCACTTGAATAAATTTGGATAAATGGATTCCCTTGAAATTTTTAATGGGAGAAAACGCGTTACTTTATCCTTATTTTATCTCACCGTTTTTCAGAATTCTGGCTTTAATCTTCTGAGCTCCAAAGTCCGAATTGTAAGACTAATTGGTTAATTGGTAAATAGTTAATGCTAATTCTTTTCATCTTTGAGATCATCTCCTTTGGTCTCTTTCCTGCAGTCGTTGCTCCAAGGATTTCCAGCAACTCAAACTCAACTTTACTGCAAAACTTTTCTTTACTGCCTGCAACTCCATAAAAAGTAGCAGAACAGTCACTGTCACTACCTGTCCACCCTCCACTGTGTCACATCCAGTACAGGGACAGAAACTCTCCATAAGTCTACAGACAAGTAAAACTCAGCTCTCATATGTGCAACACGTATTCTACTGAGTTACTGGGAGATTTAGCTGCCTTCTCTTTTAGGCCGAACCGTTGCTTCAGTAAAACAAGTTCACTTCGGCTTAATGAACCATTTCACCTTGCTGAAGGTTTGTGTGGTTCTTCATCAGTCTAAATCTTATTAATAGATTGTGATCATGACATGATTTATGAATGTCGCCTCCAGTCATGGGCAAAGGATATAGCTTCATTTCTGCAGCATTTAATTTATGAAGATTTTATCTTCATCATTTATATTCATATGTGGAATTTGCAAGTAAAATGAAAAAGCAAAAGTACTCTGAAAGTTTTCAATACTCTGAAAATCCAGACTGATAATCAAACCCTCCAGGATGTTTTTATTTTTGTGATTGTTGCAGCATAACATGGCTGATTTTGTGGCAACCTTTTCAGAAAGTTTTTTTAAGCTTACCTGTAATCATCTAGCTCTCTGCAAAATATGGTACAACAGGGACATCAATGCAACCCTTTGTCATCTGCAAGCGTCAATAAAAAGCCAATTTGCTCTTTAGTGAGACTTATACAGCGGCGTTGGGCTATTGTAGACAGAAGAACCAAACAATAGAAGAGTCAATTTTGGCAAAAGATTTTCTAGAAAAACACATGGAAATTTTATGAGTTTCTAAAGTCACAAATTTGCTAGAAAAAACTCAGAAATCGTCTAGAAAAAAACTTTGAAATTTTTGAACTTGAAAAATCAAAAGTTTTTGATTTTTGAAACTCAGAAAACTAGAATTTTTTTTATATTAATCGCAAAATTTCCAACTTTTTCTTGCAATTTTTTAAAATTTCCAAACTCAGCAATTTCAAAGTTTTTCTAGGAAATTTCTGAGATCAATCTAAAAAAATCTTTATTTTTCTACCAAATGTTCAGAATTTCAAACTCAAAGATTTCCTTGTTTTTCCTACAAAAAATTAGATTAATCTCAACACTTCTGAATTTTTTTCTAGCAAAAAACTTGAAAATTCTGAAATGTTCAAGTTTTTCTAGATCTCTGAGATTAATCTAAAATTTGAGTTTTTTGGCATAAATTTATTCCTCCATTTTATACATGTACCTCAGAGGCCCTAAGAAGCCGCCGTAGGATTCCAGTGCCACGGTGTCGGGTTTTGTGTTTTGCTGCATTTACACATTAGAATCAGCTCAGGTGCCTGACAGTCTTGATGACCTGTCAGGTGAGACGTGCCGGGATCCGGGCTCAGCAGCTTTCTGTGTCCCTGTCAGCTCTGATCAGTGTGATGGAGCAGAACGCCGGTGAACAGGGCAGCGCTGAGCCTCACAGGTTAAGGCAGAATCAGGAAAACCAATATCTGCTTTTGCAGACTTTCAACTTGAGAATTTATTTCTTGTCTCCCGAGAAACACTTTTTGCTTCAGGTGATCTTCCAGTGATATCGGCTGAAGTTTTTGCTTGTGCAGGTTTGTGCTCTGTGGGTTGGAAAAAAAACAAGTAATAACCTCTTGATATTTGAAGAAAGTTGCAACCTGCAACACTTATTATAAAGTCAGCGACACTGTTAGAAGAAAAAGAGACCAAAACTGGGATGTTCTCATTTCCTGCCAGTTACAGTGAAATGACCGGAAAATAATTAAAAAGTCAGAATTGTTTGTGTTTGGTTAAACTTTGTCTTTTGGAGTCTTTTATTACAATAAGAGTTCTAGAGAGATTCTGATATGCATTCATAATTTCTTGTAAGGCATCTAAAAATATATCTTGTTTTGGTTGATTTATAAGAAGAGACTGAAAATGTGACAGAAACAAAACGGATGAAGTTGTTTCTCAGAAGGAAAAATGATCTCCTTCCTAAAATAATAACCAATGACATTTTTTCCCATTTAGGGAAAAAAAGTCGCTTTTCAAACCATCATCCTCATGCTACTTCCTGTCGTGTTCTTCAACGTTTCCACCAGTAGTATCATCAGGCTGTTGATCATGTGACTCGTGATGCAGAAAAAGTGTTTCCATTGCAGTTTTGCAAAATATATTTGTATCGATAGGGTGTTTTTTTTTTTTTCAAAATTGCTATATTTCCATTAAGCAAATTTATTTTCAATTTGTGTAATTTTTTATGATTAGCGGAAACCCAGCTCGTGTTGCCTTGTGATGGCGTGGCGACCTGTCCAGGATGTATAATCAAACTCTTAATGTGAAGAGTAGCTGCTCTGTGTTTGTCAGTAAAGCTGTGTGTCAGGATGAAGCAGCAGCTCCTGTTGCACCGTTTGAAGCTTCCTGTCTTTGTTGCCATTAATTTCTCATGGTAACATGGTGAAGGTGAGCCAGCCTATCAGAGAGGCCCTGGAGAACAGCGTGGGAGCCGAGTCTTTGCTCAATGACACCAAGAGGCATGAATGCTGCGACCTTGACAGGACGTGTAAATTTAACTCCTGTTGGATGATTTCTGTCAGGATCTGCTCCTTCCTCTGTTTTCTGCCAAAGCGTCTCGGAAGCGTTTCATAAATTTATCATCCTGAAGTAGATTTGAGAGAGACATGTATTCACTATTCCATAAAATCCTTGCTCATATAAACTGTCTAATGGTAGCTTAGCAACAATAACCCTACATGGCAGCGTTATCAAGGCCTGCTCTGCTAACATGCTGAAGCAGCACACTTGGGGCTAAAATGAAAATAATGAAAAATAAAGGTTTACTGACTCATGTCATTTTGTAAACTTGAATATTAGCATTTCAGATGATGTTCATTTCTGAGTGACTGAGAGGAGAATGTTTCTCCCATCAAGCACTGGAGATAAACACCATCCTGCCTGCAACATGCACAGAAACGTGGCAGATGGATGAAAGGAGTTTATTTTAGACCCAATAAATGGATAAGTATGTCCATGGAAAGCTTTTTGGGACTTCAAAGGCTTCATGAACAGGATTTAGATCTGCAGGAATGCATCAACAGCCAATCGGGTCTAACAACATCACATTTTCATGTTTTCCTTACTTTTCTGCACCAGTTTCTGTTGGCTGCTGAATATTAACACTTTCAATCAGCTGCAGATTATAGAACAATGGGTGTGGAGAGAGTGATGTAGCATTATACGGACTTTTACTCCAGTAAGAGAAGCACCACTTCAACTTATTTTTACTTTAAAAGTATCTCTCCAAGAAATTACTAGGAGTAAAAAAGTATTTGGTAAAAAGGCGACTCAAGAACAGAGTATCAAAAATGTTAGAAATGACAGACCAAAATGAGGAAAAGTTGGAATTTTAAAGACCAAAATGAAAATAATTAGCTCAAAATAAATCTAATCATTTTAACGCCTTACCATGTTGTGATCAGTTTTTATCTTAACCCGCCCTGTTTGTTGTGAATCTGTTTTTTGCGGATATTTTAGACTCTGTGTGCGTCTTTGCTCCTCTCTGTTCCCAACGTGCTGAACATCGCCCCGTTTGGCATTTCCTCCTGAGTCAGGAGAGAGTTGGTGTAACACTCCTTCAAGGACCTGGGCAGAATGCTAAATCTACGCCACGCTCCAATCGCTGCTCGTTTTCACGCTGAGGGTTTGTGCTTTCTTTATCCCTGCTGCTTCCAGAACAAAGACAAAATGCACAGATATTCAACTTAGTCACAATTTAAAGGCTAATATTATTATTTCTATAAAGCTTTAAAGTTCAGATATTATTTCCTTCTCATCCCCAAATTGATTAAAGCTTAAAACCTTTAAATATTTGCATTTAGGAAATACTTTGATATTTTAAAAACGACATTAACCCTGCACCATTTTGCTGCAGTTCTGGTAAACAATGCTTTTAATATTCCACTTTGCATAAATAAATAATGTATAAATATATAATCAACTTATCCTGTAGTATCCTCTCACGGTAAGAAATATTAAAAAATGAAACTTTAATTTAAGTACAGTTATTCAGTTGATTCATGCTAAAAGCGCAATCGACCAAAAAAAGTGAAGTTTGGTCCATCTGCAAACCTCTGACTCCGTTCCATTAGCATGAACTCTGGTGCGGTTCAAATGTTTATGTGGATGCTAGCAGATCCCTCCAAAAGCAGGAAGTTGATCATAGTGCAGGGAATTCTGGGTAAATACAACCACAATAAACAAGAGTCTACTGGGAAAAATGTTGGGTCGTTTTTTACCAAAGACAGAAGAAAAATCCTCCAAATGCTAAAATCTGATGCTACTCCAGCTTTGTGTACATTTTGGTGAAGAAGGAAGTTAGGGATCTGCGTCTTTTTCAGAGGTTTTCCTGTTGTTTCATTTAGTGGTTCTTGGTGCAGCGCCCCCACAGGCGAGGAGGGGAACAGGTTACTCAGAGGGTTTGGTTGGTTTGACTCAATGCAGTGACAAAAAGAACCACAGCAGCTGGAAATGTGACAACTGTTGAGATTTTGGTCCCCAATCAAATCAAGTCTAGTGTGAAAACAAGCTGAGTTTGAAGCCACGGCTCTTTGCAAAAGAAGCATGTAAACAATGTCCCTTTTCTTTTTGTTTAATTTGATTCTTTAGTTATTTCAAACCAGCTTTTTTTCCTAACTTTATAACAACTCGTGCTGTTTTAAGAACCGCCTGCCTGTTAATGAGCTGCAGGTACGGCATCCTCAGGCTCAGTATTCTGAACATCTCGTTCCTGAGCGTGCCTTTCTGCTGGAGCACCTCAAGCAAAGCCTCCTGACAGACTCATGTATGCAGAGCTGTAAACTCCTCTTTTAAGCTCTCCTCACTTCTCATGCTGTCTTCCTGACTCCCTGCAGGCACAAGTCAACGTCTTCTGCCTTCTCCGTCCGCATCCACCTCTGTAATAAAGTCCATCAGTTGGCCGGTCCAAATCTTCTTTCATCCATTTAGTACAACGGAGGCCCTGTAGAGGCTGGAGGCCACTCTCATTTTCCTTAATACCCTCATCATCACTAAACTCCAATATGTCTAAGACCAAGCGTCTGTTAGTGAGAGGATAATACTGCCGCCAAATCCCATTTGGCTCTTTGCTGTCAGATCAGTCAGAGAGACACAACGCAAAAAAATAAAAACCTGGCAGAAGCCCGGGGGAAATATCAGGATCCAACCTGAGACGTGAAGCGAGAGAGATGAAGTGAGAGACAGTCAATGGTGGTGAAACAGAAAGGTGTGAAATAAAAGGACAAGTAACATATTCAAGAAAAATGAAGGGATGAAGAAGAAGAAGAGAAGGAAGGGACGTAGGAGGAGTGGTGAGCACTGATGGAGAAATTGCATTTTGATGGAGGCAAATTGAATCACGTCTGCGATGGAGGCCTCAGGACATCCAGGCAGATTGAGGCGGTCATGTCAGCGCGGAGAGATTACTGCCACCTGTGTGATGCCATGATTGCCTGCCGTCAGCATCGGGGATATTCGCGCTCACGCTGCGGCAGTAACTCCGCCCACCGCCGGGGTGACTGAACACGCAGCCGGCATGACAAAAAGGACGGGAAGAAACTCCATAGCAGAGTCTGTCAAGGACAGGTGCATAAAACCCGACAGGATTTCCAGCTGAACCTGCATCAACCTGCGCTAATGGGATTATAGTTACAAGGGAGAAAAATAAAACCTGCAAAGTGGGTAAAAAAACATTTTGGAAAGTAACTCTCAGCACGGGGCGAATTCGTCTCCCATCTCCGTGGATGAGTCCACATAATCTGCTTTTAATTGACACATCCAGTTTTTAAAATGCATGATCTGTGTGACAA
This sequence comes from Poecilia formosa, assembly GCF_000485575.1. Taxonomy (NCBI): domain Eukaryota; kingdom Metazoa; phylum Chordata; class Actinopteri; order Cyprinodontiformes; family Poeciliidae; genus Poecilia; species Poecilia formosa. The sequence continues at coordinate 1,876,244 of NW_006800038.1, forward strand.
ACAGCAGATTGCATGTTCCACAGGAACAATTTCCATTTCTGTCGGCTTCTTATTGTCACTCACAGCTCACATGAGTCACGAATCGACTCCGCTGCAGGCCGGGGTGTCTGTTTTTCAGGTCAGTGATTTAAAGTCAGACGTAGTCTGTGTGCAAAAACAACTGCAGAAAGATTTCCAAGCCATACATGTAGGGCTGGGCAGTTTGGCTTAATCTCAATTTTTTTAATACCAGGTAATTTTTCTGGTACTAATCAATATTTTTCTTAAGAAGAAAAAAGAAAGAAATTACAAATGACAAAATATTTTCAAAAAGTTGCTTTTACCTCTTTGAGTTTTTAATGCAAGAATTTTTAATTATATAGTCATAATGTTAGCAGAGTAAAAACGCAATTCTACAAGAACATTTTAAAATGACAGCAAAAGTCATTTCAATGAGAAAAGTTTCAAGAGTTACAGAGATGCGTGGTTTTCTTCAAAATAGACTCAGTCGTTTGCAATTCCATACTGATGCATTAAAAGATCAAGTATTTCCTTATAAAACTGATGCCAAAGTATAACTTCACAAAAACGTTCCTTATTTTAATTTTTTTATACTTTTCGTGAAGGAGTTAGAATAAAATTATTACCTCAGTCTCCTAATATTACCACTTTATTCTGGTAATAACATTTTATTCTCGTGTTGTTATGACTGTATTCTCAAAATCACGATCTTAGTCTGGCCCTAATGTTTAATTACTGAGTTGACCTGAAGTCAAAACCCAAATAAATAAAAGCTGTAAAGATGTTTGTCAAACAAGATGGCCGCCTGGGGCGCGCTGAATTGACCAAATATTTCTGATTATCTTAATCAATAAAACCAGTTAGTCACTCAGCCCTACATAGAGGCAGTGAAGTTAATTAAACAATAAATGTCTGGTTGGACTGAAAGGAAAAGAAAAACATTTGAAACTGTTGAAGCGTTACAGTTACGTAGATCTCTGTTATCCTCAGTCCTTAACATTTTAATTCATAAATACAAAACTGAATGCACAGAATATATTTCTACAGTCTGTTTGTTAATGTATCTAATTAAAAACACAACAAAGCGATGAAGGAACGGACAGAGCCACAGACAAATGGATGAATGTCTGTTCAAAGCAGATGGACGTCCAAATGAACCAAGAAAGAAACAAATGAACAGATAAACAAACAAATGGTTGGACAAATGAACAAATGGAAAGAAGAATAAATGGATGATCCAACAAATGGAAGAACGGCCAACCAAAGGCAGACAGACAGACAAACAGATGAACGACTGGATGGTGAAACAAACCAAGACAACCAACCATCAGCTGGTCAGATGAACGAATAAAAGGAGGAATGAAAGACTGAATGAAAGGAGAAACAGATGAACAAACAAATGAACATATGTAAGAACAAATTCTCTAAGTAACTGGAAGATGAACAGAAAAATAGAGGAATGAAAATCAATCAACTAATTTAAAGATGTACAACCAACTTAAAGAGGCTAAAGAAGTAGTATTGTGTGAAATCCTTCATCAAAAACGTACCTGGAGTCTTTGCTTTGATTCTTTCATGTTTGAGAAATCCTTTAATCTCCATGGCAACCATTCAGCTGTGCAAAACGCCGGGGTGGGTCGAACCACGCCTTCCAGGATGTAGGCCCAGTCTTCCAAGCTGCCGCCTCAGAGCAACCAGCCCGGTGACTGACCCACTGAGCTCCTTCAGACTAGCCAGCAGCAATTAGCAAACACCTGGTGGTGTTTGAGCAGTGAGCTGCTGCTCAGAGCAACGCGCTGGTAAAAACATTAAAGGGTTAATGGAGGAGCCATGTTGTGTTGACTTCCTGAAGGCGGAGCCTCAGAAAGAACAGGAGTTTCTTAAAAAGACAAACACCCATTTAAAGGCATTACATTATAAAGTAAATTTTCTTTAAGTCATGTTTGATATAAAATGACTTAAACAGAACAGAAACCTGTGGAACGCCACAAGAAAAGAAAAACAGTTTTGAAGAAGCTTAAATGAGTCAGTAAAACATGACTGAAACCAACCTGAAGCTTCTCCTTTAACCTTTATTGGCTTCAGTAAATTTCAGGTTTTTACAAACTAAAGTCACTCAGGAAACATACTGACTGCTCGTTAGCACTCAGTTATCCTCAAAAAATGTGTGTTGAAATTCAAAAACCTGAATGATACATAATTATGGTTATTTTAAAATGGTTGGGTTTCAAAGAAGGAATTATGTTGTTTTCTGTTGGAAGCGATTTTTGAATTTTAAAGAAGCAACAAAGAGATTCTTTTTGTCATTTCTGCAGGGAAACTCAATCCACTGCTGCTATATTTACTGCCAGCTCTCCATAAAAAAAAGACCTAATGATGAAACTAGGGCAGCCCACGGCTGCAGAGCCCTACTCAACCTGAAGCAATGCTCTCCACAGCCCTTCATGTTCATAATAACAAGTGCTTAAAACAGCAAAAAGGGTTTCTGAACAGCAGAGCTAAAATATGTTTCATTTGAGACGCAGGCTGTATCTTTTTCTCATCGCGTTTTCATATTTATGAGGCAGATGATGATTTATGGCTGCAGCATGACCACTGCTTAGTATGCAAACACAGCCCTAAAGGTTTGCACAGGGTCCGGTTTACACCTGGCTGCCATCTGCGTCTTATAGAAATCCAGAATAAAACACTGGATTCAGAGCCAGAATTTCTAAAAAGCTCCTCACAGATTAAAAAATCTTTAAAATGATCAAATAGTAAAACAGTAAGTGCAAAAAAATGACAAAGCAAACGAGAAATGACTTCATAAAATCTACATAATTAAGACGGTGAGGGCAGTGGGAGCCGTGCCTCAGAGGTCGGGTTGGAGTGTGAAGGCTGTGAGTTCTGCTGGATCGCTGTGATGAATAATTAACCAGAGAGAAATCAGCATCTCTTTAATGAAACCGGACTCTTTCAGCGCTGCGCTGGAGGAATACTCAATCATTTACTCATCCTCTTACATTCATATTTGCACACATTTCCACAGAGACTTCAGTCAAACGCGAAGGATGCGAACGTCTGAGTCATCTGGCTCGGCTATATAGACTTCCTCATTAAAAGAGAAATAAATGTCTCCAGGTTCTGTTTTCTCATAGATTCCAAAGACATTTCCTGTTGCTATATAAAACAGTATATAAATAGAGAGAGCTACATAAACATGAACGTAGTGGTAAAGTGGTCTTTAATTATTAAATAATTAACTCCGTTTGCAGGCCTCTGATACAAATGTAGCCGTTCTTAAAGAAGTTCATTTCTTTAAGGACTCTTAGGCACAGAGTTGACTTTTAAATGCAGCTCATACATTCACAACAAGCCTCATATTATCCTTCTTTAACAGGCAGAATAGGATGGAAATACCCTTTATTGTCCATCATTCACACAGAGATAAAGTAATAAGAAGTACGAACTTTACCGTCAGACCAGCTCATATTTACATGTTTTTGGAACAAAATTCACTCAAGAGGCCTAATAAAAACACTAAACCCTCAGAATAAAGCAAACAGGGCAACATTCAAACATTTCCATTTACCTTCTAATTTAAGATTTTCTCCTCAGCCATCTTCCCTTCCTACGTTTTACGCGTTAATAGTTAGCACCTTGTCTTCTTGTCATCCAAGGATCCATCCGTCTTCCTCCTCTCTATATTTGTCTGCCTGGGCGGCACGAAGCAATAACAACATAATGTGAAGAAAATTAAGATGTCATTGCATCGCTTTATCTCTATTTCTGCAGATGAGACGGTTGTTTTGTTTAATAAAGACTCCGCCTTGAGCTGCTCTCCATGCCGTCACAATGTGTCTAAGAAAAGATCTTAATTCTAATACTGGTAAATTAAAAAGTAAAACGATTCTGTTTGTGTTGATGATAAATTATCTCCAATATCTGCTTATAAACACAGCCTGTTTACACACATTTCAAAGGTCTTCCAGGCAGCCGCTGCATTTGCAGCAGATGCTTTTCTCACTAATTAATGCCAGTGAAGACAACTCTGACATTCAACAGAAATGCATCTTCTCTCTTTATCACACTTACACATAGAGAGAGCAAGTTTCTGCCGCTTCTCATCCCTCTGCCTGGCACATGCACACAAGCTATAGGTTAATTGGCTGATTCCCATGTGGATGGAGGGATTGTGATGATGAAAAGTCAAAGAGAGAGAGAGAGACCAAGTAAAAGACTAAAAATAATGTTGAGCGGGACAGGAGAGGAATGAGGGGGACACTGGGACCAATTTACAGTCTTCTCCCATCATTAACTGGGAGCGGGTCTGGGTCATTAGCTGATCTGTCCTGTAAGCCGCTGTCACGGAGCAGGATGGAGGAACACCTGCTGAAGGTGGCAGATGGCAGGAAAAAGAGCCAAGAAATAGGCGGCCATTAGAGGGAAGGGAGCTGATTCAGCTCCTGTTATATTTTTTCTAATTAATCATTTAAAAACAGTGTAATGTGGAGTGTGTCATCACTGACAGACGGGTATTTTAAGCCTCCAAGTGGGAGAAATTAAAACAGACAGGAATCTTCAGGATTTTAATAAGGAAAATCCAAAATATTCATACACATATATAGTCATTTTTTTTCCCATTTTTGTCATATTTTTGTCTTAAATAATAAAATAATTTTAATATCATGACACAAAGGTAACCCGAGTATATAGAACATAGATCTGAAATAGTTTTCACATTATTGTTTTGCATTTTCTTTGTCTCATATTAAATTTGTTTGAAACCAATAAAGAGTTACATACTTTTCACAACATTTTGGTTCTAATTGTGAACAAATCTCTGAATCCGTTGTTCATTTTCAAATCCTAATTTAGTGAGCTGGATTAAAGAAACGTTACAATATCCAAATAAAATGACGTAACATATTCAATAAATAAGAAAATATGTCCCAATGAGTCTCGTTTAGAAAACAACCTTTAAACAGGTTTATTTATGAAACCCACATTTTTGTTTTTAAAAATCGTTTTTTATTCATCTGATGTAATATTCTAACTTAAATGTCAAATGAAACTCGAAAATCATCAATTAACAGAAATAGAGTACCATATTTTCCGCACTATAAGGCGCACCTAAAAACCTTCAATTTCCTCAAAAACCAACAGTGCGCCCTGTTGTCAGAACGCTGGTTTATTAATAAAGTTTGACTGACCTGTCTACCTACCGACCATCTAGAATCAGGTCGTCTGCAGGTCATTTAGCACCACGTTCTCCACGAACATGCTGTGCGCGAACGGAGAAGGGTGACCATCAAACGGCCACGCCCGGGCCCAGTCGCGGAAGGCTCTCCTTGTCAACCGGAGTCGGACTGTTTTGTTGACATTCCCTTTAGTGCAGCTCCATCTAGTGGACGCATAACGTAACTCCAACCTCTACTGTAGCGTCTATTCTATCCGCCTTATAATGTGGTGCGCCTTATGTATGAAAAAAGTTTTAAAATAGGCCATTCATTGAAGGTGCGCCTCATAATCCGGTGCGCCTTATAGTGTGGAAAATACGGTACTTGAAACATCAGTCTGTGTGTAGTTAATCTATACCAGGGGTGCCCATTACGTTGATCGCAAAGGGAAAGTGGGTAGATCATGGCAGGGCAGCCAATCTGACCTCTGGTCAACCTTTGTCACCACTGTTGAAGAAGATTCTAGGTTATAATATTTCTTAAGAAAGAAACTCTTTGGCTCGAACTTCTTCATCCCAGGTTCTCCCGGCGGGGCGCGTGTAGCCACACAAAAACAACAAAGAGTGCAGACGTCACAGAATTGCAGTTTAATCCAATAGAAGACAATGCATAAAATTACAACAGAAACTGCAGAACAACAGAGACATACATTCATTTACCTGACATAAATGGAAAGAAGAAGAAGGAAAGAAAGAAAAGCAAAGACTTGCAAAGACGTCTTTGGAGAATTGCAAGAGCAAATCTAATTTGTTACTTCTGTGTAGAAGGTTTTATAGTGAAGGCGTATTCCTATCTTTAATTTATTCAAATAAGGCGTATCTTTGCTCATCCAACCAGGAGCTATCTCTGACCCTTTCTCTAAAGCCAGGAACTCCTGCTTTTATGGCTTTTCACAAATGAGTGTGAAAAGCTAGAACTTCTACTGTATTGTTTCCCCACACAGACAAAAAGGCAGTTCAAACGATGCTAGCAAACCATCTACTGTAACTACAGGTAACATAAAGGTCAATAGGCCAGAATAAGTTACTGATTTCAAAACTATAATTAGGCTATTTCAATCAAGACATGTTAAGTTTTAAAACTAGCATATTTTAAATTTATTTTCTTAATGCCACCTTACGCATGCGCGTAATACCGTGCCAATAGTTAGACAAAGAAGAAGTAGTTACGCTGTTGCACAGCTAGCCGCTAATAATTTATTTAAACTAAATTTAAGAAAGGGTATGGCACTCATGTATAAACATGAGTGCCATAGCTGGTCCAAGTAAGAAGGCTAAAACCTACCACTTCCATGCTGAATGGGATTTTTTTTTTCACTATGTCATATTCGAAATGTGTTTGTCTCATTTGTCAATGTGCCATTGCTATTCCAAAGAAGGAAAATGTGGAGCGGCATTTTCGGACTCTTCATAAAAACTATGACGTTGATTTTCCTCCGAAAAGCGAACTGAGAAGGAGAAGGTGAAAGAACTTAAATCCCAGTTGTCCGGACAGGAGTCATTTTTCTCACATCTGACCACAATAACGAAGGCAGCCACCGAAGCATCTGGTGAGTCACTTGATGGTTGAGCACAAGAAGTCCTTCCAAGACGGAGAAATGATAAAAGAGGCATTTGTTGAAGCTGCTGATTCCTTGTTCCGAGACTTTAAAAACAAATCAGAAATATAATCTGCAATCAAAGTATTGAGGATTAGAAAGGTGGCTATACTCTTAAATATCTAAGTAAAAGAAATAACGCACAGAGACGTAGTTCTTGCTGCTAGGCCATAGACGAGCCGGAGATTTATTACACTACCACGGATTCCTCGTTACAGTTTCTTCAGTTCAGTACAAAATCTTCATCGTCATCGTCTTGTCACAAAAAATCTCCCCGAAGTCTTAACATCAACCTATTTTATACCTTCTCA
>NW_006800038.1:1883958-1886484 GCF_000485575.1 Poecilia formosa
CTCCCGGTGTTCAAACTCGTGTCCATCACCACGGACGGAGCACCTGGGATGGTTGGCCACTCGAATGGATTCATTGCTAAGTGTAGGGAGGATGATGCTTTCCCGGACTTCCTCAGTTACCACTGCATAATACACCAACAAGCGTTATGTGCTAAAACGCTCAACATGAAAGAGATAATGGATGTGGCAACGAAGATTGCCTGTTCTGTTCGCGCCAGACCTCTTCAAAGACGACTGTTCCGTGCACATCTGGAGAAGGGTGACTGTGACCACTTTGAGTTGTTGTTACACACTGATGTGAGATGGCTCAGGTGAGGGAAATTCCTGGAAAGATTTTGAGAGCTCTGTCCAGAGATTAAGGAGTTTTTACTTGTAGCCAAACATGCAGAGTACAGACAATTAAATGATGACCAGTGGTTGCTAGACTTGGCTTTTTTAACGATCTGACCAACATGTTGAATGACCTTAACATAGAGCTGCAGGGAAAAGACAAAACTGTGATCAATATGATCAGTTCAGTTAATGTTTTCAAACGAAAGATGCAACATCTGCCCTCAAAGTTGCAGCGTCATGATTTGACAAACTTCCAGAATGTTGCATTGGAGCTGGAGATGCAGGGGAAGACATGTGAGCAGCTTGACAGTGCATGGTACACAGAGCAGATTGAGAACTGTCTGTCAGAGTTTGACGGACGGTTTCAAGACTTTGCTTTGCTACATTTGCTACAGTTGCTACTTTCCTGTGCTACCCTTTTTGGGAAGATGCTGAGGTGGATTCATTTGCATCAAAAATTGCAACGATGTTTCACCTGAACTCATCTGGTGTGGAGAATGAAATTTTGACTCTACAAGCTGACATTGAGCTGAAGTCCAGGGCCCATGGACAGTTCTGGAACTTGCTAGCAGAGGGAAAATACCCCAACATGAGGAAATGTGCTACCTCCCTGACTGCATTATTCGGTTCCACCTAATTATCCGAATCAGCCTTTTCCCACATGAAGATTATTAAGTCCAAATACCGTTCTTCAATGACTGATGCTCATCTGGAAGCGTGTTTGAAGCTGGCTATCAGCAGCTACTGTCCGGACTATGCAGCCTTGGCTGATGCCGTTCAGTGGAGGTCATCAGAGTAAGGTAAGAACAAACAATGTACAGAGTTGTATTGAGTAATGTGGTTCATGCATTTATGCAAGACACACCAATATGTATTGTAGATGAAATTCAAATTCAATTAAAAATACTTTGTTTATCCTAAAAGGGGAAAAAAGAAAGAAAGAAGATACAATATTAATTAAATAATAATAACTTAAATAATGATAGTTTAGAATAAAAAATATGTTCTACATTTTATTGTAGGTAGATCTTTTAGACTTGGTCATCTTAAAAGTAGCTTGCAAGCTGAAAAAGTGTGGGCACCCCTGATCTATACAATGTGTTTCACATAGTTATAAATTTCCTAAAATAAATGGGTTTTTCAATAATATCCTAACTTATTGGAATGGGTCTGTACAATTTACAATCAATATGATGAAATATTATATAAACTTTTAACCAACAGCGTTTCTCTCTATAAATACAAAAAATTAGAAGATTGAGGGATGGGAATAAAATCTATAAAAATAAATATTTTGCATACTGTTTTTATGAGGATGAATTGCATCAACATCAACATGGTTGCTACAGATGATTCCATTTCTTAATGTTGCTGCTTTTTTATCATTGTTTGTCTGTTTCTTGCAGTTTTGTGCCTGTTGATTTGTCTCGACTTGTTCTTTGTCAAACTGTTCCTCTGCAAGATGTCACAGTCACAGAAAAGTAACCAGGGTGCTAATGGAGACGTCTCACATTCAGATGCTCTCAGATTACACAAACCCTCATCTAATGTTCTGCACAGAGACACAAACAGCCACATTTACTCTCTGCACCTCCACATAAACACTTTAACATGCACATGTTTGGGAAAGTGTGGAAGAAAGCGAGCATACGCACAAATAAAACATGAAATATCAACATGAAATAGCATGCAGAGTTAAACTACCAGAAATTCCTCATGTCAGTTTTGCTCCAGAAAAAAAATCTGTTGACATGGACGTTAGTCAACAAAGGAATATTTTATGCATGAAAAAGTACGGATCTGTGCACCAATCTGGAAGAATCTTAAGCCAAATGTAGAAAAATCCCTTTTGATCCCCAAACACGGCTTCTTTTACAGACTTCCAGACAGCGCTTATCCAGAACCATGTCTGACATTTCCCAACATTTGGCTCTATCTTTAAGCACACAGGGACACATTTTTTATATTTGGTGCAGGAAGTCCTCACCAATCCTTCATGATGTAACAGGAAGTGACAATAACTCGGATTTGGGCCAACTTTTAAAACTTTCCAGGATTTCTTCAACATCTTGTGGCTTCGACTGTCCTGAAGCTACTACTAGCGATAGGTTACCGTGTTTGATTTGGTTGAATTATAAACCAGGCTGTATAAAATCAGTGGCAGGAACCAGACTACAGCACAGGGTATATATA
>NW_006800038.1:1886889-1935998 GCF_000485575.1 Poecilia formosa
AAAGTTATGATTTTGTTTTTCTTTATGGGCAAAAAGAAAAAAGTAAAGTGCTCTTGGGGTCCCCCTGGTGGCCGCGGCAGGTAACGCTTCTCCGGTAATATTAGCTGCCGTTAAATGTCCGGTGCTCATCCTCTAAAACTCCGGTGGAAGATAAGTGAGTGAGCTAAACAATGTCGAGAATAGAAAGAGGAGAAACAGAAAAACTTTAAAGGTTTGTTTTTATGTGTCTTGGTAATTTAATGTTTATCAAAAAGATTGTGGAGCTGTTAATATAAAATTAGCTTAATAGCGACCTTGAAAAGAACTGGAGTTCAACAGCCAAACATTTGCGCTAGCCTCTTTGTATTTGTGTGAAACTGAGTTTTAACTTTAAATGGGTTGATTCTTATGATTGGCCCTAAATATTTCTGAGTTTTTTTGTTTTGTTTTGTGTTTTTTTGCTTCATAACGTTTGATAACAAGAATTAAAACTTCTTAATGTTTGACATTATCTAGCAAAATGTTTTTACATCAGACTACATGGCTACTTTATTAATATATCAGTGAGCTACTCTATGCTGTAGTTGGTGATATGTTGTTTGCTGCTGATAATTTAAAGCAAACGTTATTTTTACATCAGCAGAATATGAAACTTCTCCAGAGCTGTTAAAATGACTTGGAGGCTCAGAACCAGCCTGGTACCGGTCCACATTCTCAGGTGAGACAGACTGACCTAATATAAATCACATTTTTAGTTGGTGTAATTACACCTAAGATAAATTAATTTAATGTAAGTATGTATGTATTCCATATAGCGATGCACTGATTGCAGTTTTCTGGCCGATTGCCGATCTTTAAAAAGCCTGACCTGCCTTCCAATTTTGAATGATGCTGTTTTTTGTCTGATTTGTCACTAAGTAAAGCCAGAAAGTCGCTCAGTTGGCAACAGGGGGGTGAATATTGTGTTAACTGCAAACACACAGACATGACCTGGTGGGGCGGTCTGCCTCTCACTGCAGAGCAGAGGAGGACGCAGGCTGATTTTTAACTCTTTGTTGCAGTAGATAAATCGGCTTCACATGTAAGTATCGGCCGATTACCGATCTCCCAAAATTCAAGAAATCGGCGCTGATACAGAGGACATAAAGAGGGTATATCCTCACGTTTAGACCGGTGTAATCTCCAGCATCACACTGTGTGACAGCAGCTTCACATCCAGACAATGAATACAGATTCTAAGAAGACAAACTTAATAGAGTAAGTTCTTTAATCCTTAAAACCTCAGAAAGTTCAAAAAGATTTGCTTGAGACTAGAGTTTATTCTGAAGATTATCCTTTTGGCTGTTTTCTTTTTTTCTTGGTTCTGTTTAAACTCCAAGAATGAGTGAAATGAGTAAACAGAACCTTCTCCCAGCGCCAGAGTCCTGAGCTCTGCTGGCTCCCCGGTCCGTTACCGTCCTGGTCGCAGCTGACGCACGCCACCCGGCTGACATTAGCCGTGTTTAGCTTTGCCGCGCTGCCCACTCTTTTAACTCTATATCTGCACGTTGGCTGCGGCACAAAGAGCGCGGCAGCATGCCGAGAAAGTGTCCTGTAAGCTGGGATGCAACAGAGCGCGGCAGCCGGCCAAGAGTTGGCCAAGAAAAGCAAAACACACAGGAGGGATTCAGTCAAGTGCTCATTTAAATATGAGTGAGCAACAGACTGTGGAATTTGAATAAGATTATAAAAGGAAGACCGAGTGGGATGAATTTCAGCTTTCAGAGCATTACATGTTTTGCCTTTCGTGTGTGTGTGTGTGTGTGTGCGTGTGTGTGTATGTGTGTCTTCATTTCACCCAGCAGCCTCCCAGAGGTGAGATAATGACTCCCAACAATGAGCAGGAGGGAGGAAGTTGGCAGCCCGTCTACACAGAACGCTTCTTATGGCACGGCTGCTCCTCCCCACCAATTTAACTGAACACACACACACACACACACACACACACCAAACACAGGTGAACACACACACTTGGATCTGGGTTAGCAGAGCGTTGCATCTAAGTGCATCTATCCTGCAGCGTCCACTGCAGTGCTGCGCATTGCACCTCATTGATTAAACGTACAGACATCATCAACATGCATGAACTGTGCGCGCATTGTGTGTGTGTGTGTGTGTGTGTGTGTGTGTGTGTGTGTGTGCGTGTGTGTGTGTGTTTAGGTAGCCTTTGGGGATCTGTTTATAAATCTTCAAAGCCAGGATCAGCAGCAGGTTGAGTGAAGACACTGAAGGAGGGAGAGTGAGGCAGATGGAGAAGAAACGGTGATGGGGAGGGATCCAAAAAAAACACAGCATGGCGGGTGGGAGAGCAGATAGAGAGAGGGGAGTGTGTGCGCGTGTGTGTGTGTGTGTGAAGGGGAGATCCATGCAGTAAGGCAGAAGTTTCAGCTCTGCGCTCCACACACAGCCAGGACGGAGGACAGAAAGCACTAACAGGTGAGCCGCCTCCTCCTCTTCCTCGTCCTCTTCATCGTTCTGTGTGCAGAAGTTGTTCGGGTTCAGGTGTGAACGTTGACGCGCTGAAGTTTTGGATCAGATCAGACATGGGAGTGTGCAGGAATGCAGCATTTCTCTGATTTAAGAAGTGAAGGAGGAGATGTTCCAGATTTCTGCCGTTGTGTTCCTGATGCTTTTCTTCAGTCCTTTGTGAGCGCTGGCACAAAAGCATAATGCTGGCTGAGGATTGAGCAGTCGTGCTGCGTCGGAGCAGCATGCATTATTTATCCGCACCGATCTCCAGAAGCAGCGATGCCCCTCCGGGGGCAGCGGGGCTTCGTACACACTGCCGCGTCCTCACAGTGTCAATATCTGGGATGATTGTTGAAGTGATGAAGTGTTGTGTGAGTGGAGAGCAGACAGACATCTCTTACATTTCCTCCTCTTGTTTGTGGAAAACCTTTGCCCCGAGAGTTCTGTGTGTCAGGATCAGACATCATATGGATTATTAATCGTCATATGGATTATTAATCATCATGCATGCGGGAGACATCAGAGAATCCCTGTGAGTGATCCTGAGGTGCAGAGATGTCCCTTATCTCCAGGCGGGAGTTCCTCTCCTTTTGTCTGCAGATCCAGTATCTGAACCCAGATCAGTGTTAGCGCCGCGCTCCGTTCAGGCAGCGCAGTCATCGTGTCAGCACATTACACATTTGTAAGCACATGTGCTTGTGTTATTAACAGCATCTGTAGGAGTGTGTGGGCGCGCGGGTGTGTGTGTGTGTGTGTGTGCGTGTGCGTGTGTGTGTGTGTGTGTGCGTGCGTGCATCCAGCTGCTTCTGAAGCCATTCCTTACTGAGGGCTGCTGGCAGCTGCTCATGCCATGAGGGCAAACAAAGACACCAAGATTTATGAGACACAAAACACACGCACACACACACACGCAGACACCTACACACACACACGCGCGCACATACACACAGCATAGATGTAATAAACTTATATTCAGCACCTGAGAGCACAAGATGTGATTCTGAATAATCCAGACGAAAACACCTGCAGCAGAAGTAGATTTTTTTCATATAATATGTGACAGAATAGAAATATGTTTTATATTCAGATATTCAGGTGTATCATCAGTAAATTGAAGCATGCAGATAAACACAAACATAAAAAAATATGCAGCTCTGGAAAATCTGAAGAGCCCACTGCACTGAACGCCTTTGAAAACCTCCTGTTATTCCACCAAATGTTGATTCCTGATGTCTTCCTGAGTTAAAATGTTATTAATGTTGTTTCTAAATAAATATAAACTTGTTTTCTTTGCATTATTTGAGCACTGCTTCTTTTTTGTTATTTAACCATTTCTCATTTTCTGCAAATAAATGCTAAATGTTTGCTTGGAATTTCAGAGACATGTTGACAGTAGTTCATAAAAGAACAATGTTCATTTTACTCAGAACATAGAAATGTAAAATCAGTTTGCAGTGGCCTCTTAATATTTTCCAGAGCTTTATATATTTCATATAGGATGTATATGTATAAGGGTTCAAAATGAAAAAATACACAATCTTGTTTCTATTAGAGTCTAAAATAGTTAAATTTAACTGAATATGCTGAAAGATTGAAGAAGCTGCAGGTGAAACGCTGATCCCTCAGGCTGCTTCCATGGAGCATCATGACCTCCATCAAACCTGTGATGGAGGTTTGAAAGTAGCAGCAGATGCTTTCAGTCAAATTCACTGTTTAACATGTCAACAGCAAATAAAACCACCTGTATAAATAGACGTGGTTTGGCTCGTTGCTTCCCAAGTCAGAAAAACTTGACCTTTGAGAAGCAATGATTACAGCTAATCAATCTGGGAAGGGTTATGAGGGCATTTCTAAACAATTAAATGTTCATCATTCAAAGAAGTTTGAAACTCAGCACAGCGCTGAGGGAGTGATGCTTTGGGCTTTTAGCCACAGGACCAGCCCTCTTCTCTGTCACTGAGTCGACCTTAAACTACCAAAGTGTTCCAGCGTCCATTATGTGAGTCCAGCTTCTCCCTCCATGGTCATTAGCTGGGAAATGATCCAGAAAAACAGCAGCACCTCTACAAAAATGAGGTAAAACTGAAATAATAAAGGTGATGACTGTCAAGTTCAGCCACCAACCTTAGAGAAATTCTGACCTGCGGCTTTCAGACAATAGAAGCAAACAACAAAACAACGTTGGAAGAAACAGTGAGCCAAACTGTTTCCACTTCAGATCAGATTGTTTTGAAACTGATTGTTTCTTTATAACTAAACATGTTTTTTTCTGACAAACAACCCAAACAGAGTGAATGGTGTAAAATACATTCACTTGGGAAAGTTTTAATTATGGAACGAATCGCTGCTTCATGGTCAGCCATGAAACGAGGGCATGGTGAAGAGACGTGAACACGCGAAAAAATCTGCATAATCCGGCGCAGACATAAAAGTAACAGAAACGTCTGATCAAAAGAAAGACGGGGCTTTGTTCTAAAAAAAGAAGTCAAGCTTTAACTTTATTTTTGTATCCAGCTGCTTGAACAAGAGACCCTAAGAAAGCGACTCCATAACCAGCAACAGACACAGTTTAACTCTACTTAAACTGTTGGTTCAATGAAAAAACAACATAAACAGTGAAGATTGTTGGACTTCTGCATATGTCCAAATCATGTTGATACTTAAAAGCTCTAATACAGACACTGAGATGTTGAACGCAATCATAGAAATGTGTTTTCTTTACACAAACTGATTGACACATTGTCAAAATGAGAAAAAAACTGTTTTCCTCACTATAAACAAACAGGTCTAATAAGAGCAACTTCTGCTGATTATCTCCAAATATCTGCACAGCAGATTCTGTTAAAATGTTCTTTAATCAAAAGTTTCACACTCAGCATGAAGGCTTTTGTGAGCAGGGCTTCCTGGCCCTCTGCACTGCAGCAGTTTGTCTTTTTCAGATTTCTCCTCCAACATGTCTGCAGGAAAACGTACATAATGCCATATGTGTCACCATATTTGCTTTGCCGAGTTTGTTTGTGAGCAAAAGTGTGTTTTGCCAAGCTTTTAGCCACCATAGGAGCTCTGATATCTGCACCAGCATCATCTATTGAACAAAGTGACCTGGATGCTGCTGTGCCGAACCGAAAACCAGCAGAAATTCAGGGATTTTTCACGTCTGTTTGCAGTTCTACCACAAAAAAATATGCTGTGCTGAGCACAGCAGGAGGAGCAGCTAAATGTGTCATGAAGGGTTTAAACGTAACATTTATCCAACGTCAAGAGGTTCTTCATGAGCATCCAATAATCTGAACAGCTGGTGTGATGGAGGGCTTCGTCTGCTGCTGCTGCACGACTTTCTGAAGTTTCGGACAATAAGTCGTGTTTAACCAGCTTCCTGCAGCAACAGTTACTCTGGCAACATGCTCCAAATAAAGCTGAATGTGGATTTTTTATTTTATTTTTTTCGCAAAGATGCTTTTGCTGATGTCAAGCACAGCTCTGCAAACAGCAAACGGAGCACTCAAAGCAGTTCGCTCCGAGCTTTCCGAGCCTGAAAGCTCAAAGTGGATCCCACACAGGACAAAAAAAGCAGACCGAAACCAGAATGAGATTATTGACCAGCCTCAGGAAAGCACATATTTAAACAGGAGGCAGCGGGAGTGTGAGCATGAAGTGCGATGTGAGAAGTGGATGATGGGAACACAAGTTGGATTATTTTAAACTTCACACCTTGAGGTTTGGATCAGTGAGAGTAAACCTTGAGCAGAAAGAGATGGCTGTGCTACAGCGGAGGACGCTTTGAGCTGCACACTGTCACCATCTGATAATCCCTCGGTGCTACACTAATCTGGCTCCTGCAACATCCTGAAGATAACACACACTGTTTCCTGAAACTAAACATCTTCCTCCAATGTTACAGGAAAAGAAATCCTGTGGTTTTCTTTTGCTGGGTCATCGACATGGACCAGAGCGTTCTGCTGCCTTTCTAGCACATTATGCAAATAAGAACAAAAAGAAACAAATCCAGCAATAAACCAGCAGGCTAAACTCCCAGATCCAGGTATGGATAGCAGCAGATACGTTTTAGTGAAGTTTTAGGGTTCATTCACACCAGTCCTGTTTAGTTCGCTTTAGTCCAACTCCAGTCCGTTTGCCTAGAAGGTCCGGTTTGTTTGGAAGGTGTGAATGCATAATGGAACTCTGGTTCGTCTACAAACCTCGGTTCAGTTCGGTTGAAGTGAACTCTGGTACGGTTCGAATGCATATGTGAACACAAAGCGGACTGGTGTTCACACTTCCAGCTCTAAAAACAGGAAGTGCTTTTGGATTCTGGGTAAATACAACCAAAACATACGTGTTAGCTTAGCGTTAGCGGTAGAAATGCCTTGTGGTCTTTTACCAAAGACAAAAGAGAAATCAGGTAGATTAAGTTTGATTGGCGAAAGATATTGCAACATTGTTACATTTTCAGCTGTTTTTACAAACCAACCAAACCCTTTGAGTAGCCTGTTCCCCTCCTGGCCTGTGGAGGCGCTGTAACAAGAACCACTGAAGGAAACAACACAGAAACCTCTGAAGACACTGAGCTCAACTTCCTTCTTCTTGAGATATAAACAAAAATGGAGTTGCGTCAGATTTTAGCAGTTGTATAATTTCTCTTTTGTTTTGGTAAAAAATAAGAAATGTCTACTGCTCAGTCATTTCTAATGCTAAGCTAATGTGTTTGTTTTGTTTGCATTTACCCAGAATGCCCTGCAGTGTAGTTACACTGCTGCTTTAGACGCATTCGCACCAGAGTTGACTTGAACTGAACCGAGACCCAGGCGGATCAGAGTTCGATTTCACATTCACATCTCCCAAACGGACCGGCCTATCTGGGCAAACGGACTGGAGTTGGATTAAACCGGGCTGGTGTCAGAGCTCTCATTTCATTCATCGATGTTGCAAAGCCAGAAGGAGAAGAAGCAGAGGATAGCAGAGAGTCGGTGTCCTGCCAGCAAACACAGCAGGGTTTGATCCATCCGTAACAGACGGGACACGGCGAGGCAGCAGACTGGACTCCCTGACTGCCGCTCTGGCTCATTACGAGTGTGATTACAACCACCAAACACACACCAGTCATGTAAGAGGCAGTGCAGGATGGAAATGCAAACACATGGCTGAAGAAAGAGACAAAAAATACGCCTTTAATTCACTCCTGATTCAGGATTGTATTTGTCTGACATCTGATTATTATGTGGCTTTCTAAAAATTCAAATAAATAACTAAGACGGAAAAACACATGTTGATGTGAGACCATTCGGCCCAGTTCAGAGAATCCAGTTACCCAGTGGTTTTTAAGATAAATCCACCTAAAAATGTTGGATTTTAAACATATTCTGAACTGATATATTCTGATCTGCAGACTATATCAGGTTTATATTTCATACAGTGTGTTGAACGGTCAGAGTGAGACAAGTGCACTGAAGCAGCGTCGCTCTCCAGAGACTCAAAGCAAACTGAAAGACCTTGAAAGACAGAAAGAAACGAGTGAAAGCCTGAGAGAGATGCCAGCAGCTCTGCAAGGATCTTTGCTTTGAATTACATGATAGCACTGAGAATACCAACAATCCTTTCATGCAGATGATGTAGCCATAGCTTCCAGCAAACAGTTAGGGTGCATTCACACCAGTTCTGTTCAGCTCGCTGTAATCGAACTCTGGTTCATTTGTCTAGAAAGTCCAGTTCTTTTGGGAAGGTGAGTCAAACTCTGGTCTGCCTACAAACCTCGGTCTCTGTTCGGTTAAAGTGAAATCTGGTGTTTCAATGCATGTGTGAGCGCTAAGGGGTCTGGAGACCGCAGACTACAACGCAGGGCATTCTGGGTAAATACAACCAAAACAAACATGTTAGTCTAGCGCTATTGGGAGAAATAACTCCTGATCTTTTACCAAAGACAAAGAAGGGCTCATACAACCACTAAAGTCTGAAACCATTTCATTTTTGTTGACATTTTGTGAAGAAGGAAGTTGTGCTCAGTGTCTTCAGAGATTTTTGTGTTGTTTCCTTCTGAAGTTCTTGATGCAGCGCCCCCACAGGCCAGGAGGGGAGCAGGTTTCCAAAAGGTTCGGATCGTTTGACTAAGTGCAGAGAGGAAGAGATCAACAGCAGCTGAAAATGTAACAAATCTTGCAATTTTGTTTCTCAATTGAGCCGAGTCTATTTCACCATCAGGTGTGAAAACAGCCTTAGAAAACCTGATTCTGCTCCAGGTTGACTTTGATGAAAACAACAGTTTGAATGCGGATTTGGATTCATGGAAGTGGGTCTCTATTGTTTGCTCCGGCTGTAAGTCCTGGCGTCTTGTGTTTCATGTTTTTTTTTGTTTGTATTCCCGTCGCTGCGTTGCTGCCATGCATGCGGTCCCCAGGCAGGTCCTGGTGTCTGCAGCTGTCAGACGGTGACATGCTGAGGATGGAGGACAAGAAGCGGCCGAGGGAGGGATTAATGAGCGGGACAGCAGCAGCGGGGTCTGTCACTGCGCCTTCAGATAACCGCTCCCCCAGCTGCCTTTCTCTCCTGTCCCAAGAGGCCGGCTGCAGCTTGTTGCTGCACATCTGGGGTGGAAATGCTCAGTAGCCTCTGCAGATCTGCTCCGTTTGTTTCCTCTTTGTGCGTTTGGAGAGGAAGGAGGAGACGCAACGATACATGGTGTCAGACCTCAAAGTGATTTTAAAAAAAGCTAAATTCAGAGGAAGAAAACAGGAACAGGAAGTGTTTGTGAAACTCATGTCCTCAGGTTTGACTCCCAAAAGCTGCAGGGAGACGGTAGAAAACCAGTAGGGACAGGTACACTGCAAAAACACAAAATCCTAAAAAGGTATTTTTGTCTTTCTAGAGCAAATTTATTATCAAACTTGAAAATGGAACAAGACATTTTGTTTTCCCAAAAACAGAATGTTTTTGGAAAAACATTTTGTTTCCCAAACAAAAAATGGGAAACAAAATGGCCAAGCGAAATAAGATAAAATGTCTTATTTCGCTTAGAATCTGTATTTTTACAGGTATTAAGAAATTATATAATTATAACAGGAACCTAAGTTACTTGTAAGTTAGTTTTGTCTTATTTTAAGTGTATTAAGACATTTGGACTAGAAACTAGTCAGTATCAATACTTGGTAAAGATTTTGTTTTTTGTAGTGTATGAGAACCCTAAGAAAAGTACTTGATACGTAATTTGCACGGTATTACGTGTCAGGCAACCTAGTGCCATTTAATATCACAATCAAGTAATTATGTTAACTTCAGTTGTTATAAACGATTCTGTAAATATCAAACTTTGCTATTTAGCAATTTGAAATTTTGTCTTTTTCTCTTTAAGCAGCTCCTGCTCTTTTTGACACTGTGCCTTCAGCATGTAATCACAGCAATGCTTCTCAGTGAGCCGCTTGCAACAGTGAGCGTACGACTGATAGGTGGTTTCTATAATCAACTCATTAGACCCACAGTTCCACCAGATGTCTGCTAATTGCTGCTGCCACTAGTCTAGAGGAGCTGGGGGGGAGGAGATTTGTGGAAAGCAAAGATTTGTGAGAGCAAAGTCGTGAGATTCAAGGATTCCTCAAACATGCAAGAAAAATATCAAAACAATCAAAGGTATGATTTTGATGAAGGGATGAAATTATAACATGATGTGTTTTACATAAAGGCCCCATTTAATATCTCCAAAAGCCTCCATATTTGCTTAATCTTCAGGAAATTTGTTTGAATTTCATGTAGAATTTATTCAGCACAGATTCCAAATTATTTCTGCTCTGCTTATATAAATGGGAGTTATTCTTTGTAACAGAAATCTTCACTCCATAAACAGCTCAGAGTTTAATTATTCAACCTGCGGATCCCAGCCTCCACATCCTTATGTCACCTTTAAGGTTTCTCGTCCTGATAATGAAGCTTCACACTCGGCTGCACGCTTTGATGACCAGCCTCAGTCCAAGTGCCTGTTCTCATTTTGACTTTCAGTCCAGAGGAGAGGGGCTTCACATGCGCCCTCCCTCAGATCACTGCACCCGGATTTTTATCTCCCAGCAGGCCGCTGTCCGACGGCGGCGGCTCCAGAACATCAGTCACACTCCGCAGCGTTCAAACACACACGGGCAGCCTCCATCGTTATGGAAACAATAAACTACAGGGATTTTTCTATCGGGAAATGTGAGCCGAAGCATGTCGGAGCAAACCAAACTGAATTAAGTTAAAATGTTTTTTCACTTGAAATCAGCCACTTACTGATCTGAGAAAACATATTGATTTCTTTGCATTCTTATTTTCATAAATGTTTCATTGGTCAGACCTCAAAGGTCACTGATGCTCTTAATATGTGCATCACACAGAGGCTGAACGTGATGAAATGCAGCTACGCACTGAAAAAAAACACAAAGTATTTTCAGTCTGTTTTACAGTACAAATGTCTTAGTGCACTTAAAATAAAAAATAACTTACAAATCACTGTTTAGCAAGAACACAAGATGAGTGTGAAACAGGATTTTCCATATGAACGTGACAAGTAGGATTATTACGACAACAAATAAATAACAGGATAATTGTTATTGCAATAAAAATGTCATTTTGAGACCATTTTAAAGAAGAACAATGGTTATGGCATAATCATAATAATAATGCAAGAACAAATTCTCAAAGAAAGGGAGAAAAACAATAAATTATGCACATGGAAATTATTGAACTCATTTTAATTTATCATATGATTAATTGATTTATTGCAACATTCCTAATAATCACTCGTGAAAAATAAAAGCCATAAAATTTCTGCTAAAGTTAGTGAGGAGCTTTTTGTTTTGGCAGGTAAAATCCCATAATATGCTGTTTCATTTCACAAAGAGCCACAGACCCTCCTGAGGCTCAACGCGACTCCAATTACCTACTAAGAGCATGAATTATTGACATCTTTGTTTGCAGCAGACACTTTGGGAAATAATGTTCGGTTTGATTTCTCTTTGGGTTTTTCTCGTCTCCAGTTTGTGTACAACCTGTCTGCCTCCTCATGGTCCCGTCTAAAAGAGCAGCTCAGAGCGAAGGCGCCCACCGATCTGCCACACATCCCAACCTAAAGTCACCAAGCAGAGGCGTGGGTGTGATTAATTAAAGAATGTCCTCTGTGAGCTCTTTTCTTTGACCTCGTTTGAAAATGTCAGGCACACAAAAGACAGCTGGAAACAAAACAGCAGAACTTTGAATTTTCACTAAATGTGAAAATTCAAACCCTAACCCCTTACCCTAAGAAAATAAATACGTTATTATTCAGAGCAAGTTAAGAGCTGCTTAGAGCCTCCACACCACTAGAGGGCCCTCAAGAGCAAAAGCTAGCATGATAAATTAAAAAATATACATTTAAAATATATAAATTACATACGGAAAAGCAAAATTTTTGTAATTGGTACTTGAATAATACATTAATCTCTTCCTGCTATTGGCCGCTGGCGCCATTATAGAAATGTAAAATATAAAATTTGTGAACTTGGTTTCTGCAAATTTTATTTTTATCAGCTGATGTTAATTTTAAAATAATTGAAATAATGTGGCACAGTTGCATATCACTCTCAAAATCCATTTTTTTTTTTTGTTTGCTACTCCTGTAAGTTTAAATTCAGTAGCCATAATAACATGATGTAAGTTAAATACAAATGCTAACTATAGCAGATATGTTACACATTTACAGTAGCTCAGGGTCGATATGTTGGTATTGGGGCCCTGAAATTAAAATACGCTTAGGGGCCCAAAAAGAGTTGGACCGGCCCTGTTGGCTTTAATTGTTCAGATTCCACCCATAGAGCTTCCAATAACTTGCAAAAGGTTTTATTACATTAGGATAAATCTTCAGCATCATCCTATTTGGTATCATGAACCGTTTTCTCTAGTTACTGTTGCTATCACAACAGTTTCCAATTACTATATAAAAAAAAAATCAAGGTCAGATGAGAAACATCTGAAATACGTCCTGGAATAAACAAGCAGATAAAACAGAGTCTGAGGCAGAGAGGAGAGGAAGGCTGCAGGAGAGCAGAGCACCGACTTCTCTTGTCAGTTTCTACAAATTCCTGCTACCTGAGCAGATTTCACTTTACCGCACAAAAAGACGACAAAGAAACAAGTTCCTCAGCTTCCTGCCGGCCCTCTTCCAGGCAGCTGCCTGATAATTCAATGTTATGCAACCAAGATTTCTGTCTGTTAAACTACAACTCAGAAATGATGAACTGTAAGAGCTTACAGAAATATAAAACTCAATGATTCTCTAAACTGGGAAAATAAATGAAAATGTGCAGAGAAGCATTGATCTCAACTCCGGATGCATCCAGTAGTTAATATCCTGATGCATATTGCAAAAAATGATTTTCCTAAATGTGGAACAGAATATGCAAACTGTTGCCGTCTCCAGTTGATTTGCGGCTTTAATTAAAAAACATCCCACTCTGCTAGGAACTCTGCATGAGTTTTATGAAAGCATATTTATAACGAGATGCAGACAGAATCACAGACCTCTGAGCATTTCACTGGAATCTTTAAAATTTTCCAACACAAAGTGAAAGGGAAGAATTATTTTGCATAGCAAAATGTTTTTTACAAACTTTCCACTTGGACAAACAAACATTTTTGCTTATTTGTCAGATTATATGAAACGTGTCAGCAATGAACAATTTTCACATCAAATTCGGGACTTTGACTAGACCATTCTAAAATATGAAAGTTCTGTATTACAGATTTTTAGGTTTCTTTATTGTCTGAACTTTGTAACATGGCACCAAAACACTTAATCCGTAGGTCAGACTATAAGTTTTAAAAAAAGAGTTGATGGCAAAGAACAAACTACCAGTGAAGTAAATAATCTACGGATGGATTTATCCGTTTATCGATTATTTTTAACCACTAAATGTTACATTGGAAAAATAAAGTCTTATCAAGTGTTTTGTTCTAGCTTCTAGTGCAAATATCTTAGTGCAGCTGAAGGAGGCAAAACTAATTATAACTTTCCAAGAAATAGAAGTTTGCATCATGTAACTAAAGTCAATTAATTTAATATTGATTTTAAGAAAAGTTGATATACTGGCAGATTATTTCACTCGTACTCTGCATAATCTGCCAGTAAGACTTTTGTATAAATATTAAGAAATTATTGACTAAGAATAAGCTCCTCTATCTTCCTGAAATGTTACTTATTAGTTAGTTTTGTCTTATTTCAAGTGTGCTAAGATATTTGCACTAGAAACTAAACCAACAATACTTGGTAAGATTTTGTGTTTTTGCAGTGTGGAGAAGCTCCAGCAATTAATATTTCTGCTGACTGAAATGATTCAAAGACAACCTCAGCGCTTCACGCAGAGTCTGATCAGCAGTGATTATTTTCCTCTGGATCAAATCCGCCTCCCTCAGACGATCTCGGCCCGTTGTTGCCTTTGTGCCTGTGTGCTTTTCACGGCTGCGTGCTGCCGTTCCAGTGAAAGTCATTTTCCAAAGGCGCTCTTTACTCTGACGGCAGAGGGAGACGAGGAACCGGCAGACCCCATCCTGCCTCCGCCTTACTGCTGAGAGGATGGAGAGCAGAACCGGTCGGCCTTAACCGGAGCTGCTCAGCAGAAAACCGGCTGAACTCACAGCAACACATTGATCAACTGTGAAGGAGTGGAAACGGATACAAAGACGGTTTTTGGCTTTTACTGAATCCAAATCTGTCTGATATTAGCAGGTCACTCTGTAGGACTGTAATCTTTAAAAACTCAGGGAGCAATTTTGTGTATTTTTTAAAAACATGCAGCTGTGAAAAACATTAAATCTGACCTGAAGCAGAGAATATATTCATTAGTAGGCTCTACAGGCTGCCGGCTGTACAGGCTGCAAATAGTTACATTTTTTGAACAATTTTTTAGAAAAAGTTTAATTTTAGAAGTAATTTTACTCCAGTGGACTTTTTACTTTTATTTGAGTAATATTGTTCTTAATTATTTATACTCTTTAGTCAAATTTCTGGATACTTTATTAGATACAAGCAACTTTTACGAAGAAAGAACAAACATTTTAACCAAATATGCGTGAGACACTGACTTCTTGGTTTTATACCAGCTTTATTTTCTGATGTTGTTTTCTGTCTGCTGAGCTTGTTGGAGATTAATAAGATACAGTAAACATTACATATGGTCACTGGAGATACTTTACGGTATGGAACAGGATTAGGATCACAGGGAAACATGAATTTCAAAGTCAGTAAGTGGCTCTTTTCTAACATGTACACATTATCTACTGTATTAATTTAATATAACAATTAATATTGAGGAAAAACTAGACCTATGTGAAGAAGTATTTCTTCTTCCTGAATGGTGTTTTCTTATATTTTTGTTAGATTTTGTCAGTTGGTGAAATCGTTTTAAAATATTAAATCAGATTTTATGATTCGTTACTCAGAACTTCAGTGACATTTTCAAACATTTTGTAAACCTTTTTTTTTATTTATTTTACTTTTACCTGAACAAACGTATATTGAGTTTCTCTCACTTGGGTATTTTTGCTGCTCTACTGTTTCTGCTGTTGAAGTAAAAGTTGAATGAAGGACTGAGAGCCAAGGAACCATCTGCTAATGATTTCATCATCCAGACAGCTGGAATATCATGTAAATGGAGGAGCATGGAAACAATAACTCCTGTGTGTGTGTGTGTGTGTGTGTGTGTGTGTGTGTGTGTGTGTGTGTGTGTGTGTGTATGCGCGCGCGCCGGAGCGTATTGTATGTGTGATGAGTGTCTCTTTGTTACGCTGTGCAGGCTGGCGTTCTCGCCGATACAATGCAACAATAGATCTGTGTGAAGCTTTGATCTAATGAGAGAGAGAGGGGCGACAGAGCGAAGTGGGAGATTGTTCAGCGAGAGAAGAAGAGATAAAACTGCACAGAGAGACTGAAGCAGCTCATCCAAGGACGGATTTGATTTCAGCTCACTATAGAAAGTCAGTTAAAAGGTTTTTTTCTTTAGTTTTCTGAATAAAAATCTTTGCCATAACTTCTTATTATTGGATTAATTGCGAAAGCTGATGTCAAGAAGACCTAGAGTTAAAAATAAATTATTTTTAATATGTTGCAGTCATTTCCATCCATTTTTTTGAGGACCACATAAAGGGAGAACAGCAGAAATTCAAGAAGAAGGCAGTGAGAGATTAAGCAGTTTCTAATGAAGCTTAAAATCTTACCAAATATTTTTGTCTAGTTTTAGTGCAAATAATGTATTTGAAATAAGAAAATTTAATTTACAAATAACTTTTTAGCTAAATATAGGAGCTTGGTTTAAGTAAAAGATTCCATAATAATGAAAAAGTATTAATTTCACTTGCAGATTATTTCACATATAACAAAAACATTTTCCACATGTTACAAGTGAAATATGTAAATATGTAGCATGTGGAAAGTGTTTTTGTTATATGTGAAATAATCTGCCAGAACTAGTACATTTTCATTGATATTATGGAACTATTGACTTAAAACAAGCTTTTATATCTTGCTGAAAGTTTAGTTATATGTTATTTTGGTCTAGTTTTTAAATTTGCATTAAAAACCAAAAATACTTGGAAATATTTTGTGTTTTTGCATTTTAAGCTTTACTTTCAAGCATACACCCCTTTTAAGTTGTTTAGTTTGAATAACATTGATTTTAGACACACTTTTATTTATGCGTGTGCAGTAAATTAATAATGTTTCCACCACATTTTACTACTGATGATGCGAGCAGCGGCCATATTGAAACGTAAAACTCGCCTTGCCAGTCGTAACTCGGGTTCAGAGTTGCTTCCAGTTTCCCAGTCTAACGTTTGCAGACGCTACAGTTGGTTCTTTTAGACTGAGAAGTTGGAATTTCCCAGTTCTGAGTAAAACTGGAATGAACCATCATTTGGTTCACACACTGAGAAAAAAACATTTAGAAAAAATGGTAATTAATTTAAGTAATTTATTATCCTTAAGTGTTTTAATTAATGTTTCTAATTTGAAAATAATAATAATGATGACTGCTTCATAACAGCTTTCTTACTAACATTAAACCTACTGCAACAGTTTCCTCCCCTCACACACACACACACACACACACACACGCACACACACACACACACACACACACACAAGGTCAGTTATTTTGCAACAAATTTCACTGAAGTTTCAAGTGGAAGACTTAAAATTTCCAATCATAGCTGTGAGATAAATTCAGCAGCAGTTAAATCAACTCTTTGACATTTAAATGATGAAACTTGAGCGTGTTCGCTGCAGCAGCCAGAAACTCAACATCACGTTCCAACAGAAGAATTAAAGTTAGCAGAAAGTAGAAATCCTCACAGAGCAGGTGAGAGCTGCAGGGAGGCTTCAGTTTGAGAGCTAATGTGTTTGTTATCACCTGCAGCAGATGGCCCAGCATGCAGGACACACACACACACACAAACACGCACATACACACACACACACACACAGGTACAAACTACATGCATATTCCTACATGTAAAAACTCCCAGCAGAGCAAACAGATCTGTTCATTAGCAGGATTTGTTTACTTACAATAAAAGGACATGCATTTGTGTGGGTGTGTGCGTGTGTGTGTGCGTGTGCGTGTGTGTGTGTGTGTGTGTGTGTGTGTGTGTGTGTATGAGAGAAGGCAAATTAAGAAGAGAGAATATCTCAGATGTTTGGATCTCATTTTGTATTCAACGATGCATTTAATGACGGTTTTAATACATTTTAAATCTGAAAATAAGCAGCTGATTACGTTTTTAGTCTGGTGGGTGAGGAGGGGACCGATGTCTTTGTCCAGCTGTTATTGGGCGAGAGGCGGGGAACATCATGGATTGGTCGAAAAACTGTTTTATCGCTTTATTGCTATAAAACACCTGGCAATGGTCAATACACTGCAAAAACATTAAATCTTACCAAGTATTTTTGGTCTTGTTTCTAGACAAAATATCTTAGTACACTTAAAAAAAGAGAAAACTAACTTAAAAGTAACTTTTCAGCAAGATAGAGGAGCTTGTTTTTCTAAATAATTCCTTAATATTGATGAAAAAGTGCAAGTTACACTGCCAGATTATTTCACTTGTAAAATGAAAGAAATGTCATTATTTAAGTGAAATAATCTACCATGAATAGAAGGAATATTTAATAAAAATTAAAAATTACCTGTTAGTTATTTTAGTCTTTTTTCAAGTGTACTAAGATATTTACACCACAAACTAGTCCAAACTTGGTCAAATTTGTGTTTTTTGCAGCGAATACGAATCTGAATTGGCAAAAATTAAGTGCTTTTTATTTGATTTAGTTTTAAAATGGTTAACTGGAATGCTGCCATATTTTTATTTCCGGCCTGTTTTTCCTGGAGAGCTGACTTCCAACCACGCAGGCTGCTGCAGTGATGCAGACTTGTTTCCTAACAACAGAAGCTGAAAAACCCAGAAATCTCCACGTTGTGTATTTTACACCAACATTCAAATCAATCTAAAACTCGATATTCTGACACTTCTTGCTGATACGTGAATGAACATGTAGTTTAGAAAGCACATTTTCCTCAACCTAGAAAATTACATAATGTTCACATTTCAGGGTAAACAAGTTATTAATGTAAACTCACAGTTGTACAAAAATAGCCGTGTAAACACACGCATTTCCTCACACACACACACACACCGAAAGCAGCCTACGCAGTAAGAAAACAACAGAAAAACACACATCTCCACCCACACAACAAAGTTATATAGGCCACACAGAGATCCGTACACCTTCATGGTTTGTGTTAAATCCCTTCCCACAGGAAATTCTGCATTTCATGTGGCTTCTCATCAACATCCTCCGTTTCTGTGTCTTTTGTTTCCCCTCCTCCTGCTGTCCTCCTTCCAGGTCGTCTCCATCATTCGTTATTGATCTGTCCACAGGGAGGACATGTCCACCGCTCCCTTCCCTTTATTTATAGATACAGGACAGATCTCAGGGAGAGAAACAAGAAGCTTTACTGTTTCTTTGGGAAGTTTTCATCCAGTGTGGTTTTGTTGTTGCTGTGATTAAGGTGAATATCTGCGTGAAATGGATCCACTTAACAAAAATAAAGCTGAGCTCATTTGATTGTTGATCATTTTATTTTCATTTAAAATCTAAACAGTTTTCTACTTGGTGCTAAAAAAATATTTGCTATTAGATATGCATTCTTTTGCCTCTTGTTGCCTGCACTGAACAGTAATTGAACAGAAAAGAGTGTGGAGAGACAATATGAAGACATAATAACGGTCTGACACTGGGAATCCAGCCCAGTAAACATAGAAACTGCCCAGTTATTTGACTGGTTTTGTAACTATTTAACTGGGCAGGGGAGTTTTAAAATCCACTGCAGTATATTTCTTCGGGTTTGGGTGCATTTGTGCGTTCCTCTGTTCTCCCCCGTCCTCCTCTGGGTGCTCATTATGGAGGAGGTTTGTTTGATCTATTCTTTCATTTCAGTTTGAACCTGAAGCAACCGGCTCTCTGCGGAGCGCTCTGTCGACACGGCCAGTTAAAGCTGCTGCCATTACACAGACAAACAAACACTATTTCTCAGCTGCCATTATGCAAAGGAGCTGCGTCCGCATCCCGCACCTTTTCTATCAGGCAGAATCTGCAACGATCTGCAGCGCTGCATGGATTTCTCCCTCTGCTGATCTGGGACAGCTAATCAGACAAAAACAATCAGCTGAAGCTCGGTGCCCTCGGTATAATTAACAACAATAATTAGCTTCTATTTAAAGAGGTTTATTTTGCTTAAACGTACAAGAGAAGCATTTAGTTTCAAGTGCAAATAACTCAAGGCTTCGGCAATGAAAAATATACTTTCAGTTCAGATTAGAGACGTGAGGAAAAGCAGAACACATTACTAAACAGTTTACAGCTAAAGCTGATGTGAGAGAATGTTAGACATCCAGAATGTTAAGCAGAAAGTAATTTATAATAAATCATAACCACTAAAGCTTCTCACTTCATGGTTTTGTGACACGTTTTCCAGCTTAGTCAAACAAGCTCCAGCAGCCGCAGACAGTAGATAAATCATGCTAATGACTTCACTGTTCTGTAACTGCATCATGCATGTTTATGTAAATATTCAAATGAAATATAAATCACACAGTTGGGTTTTCTTTAGTCCCACTGAATCTGTAAAAGAAGCGACTTTTAGGAATCAAAACTGAATAAAAGGAAGTTTCTTAATCACCACCAGTGATTTTCAGGCTAAAAGCTTTTCATGACACGGCAAAACTAATTTCATCCAATGACATTATTGCATGGAAAGGAAATCAGGGACGAATTCAACAAAGTTGTTTTGCCCAGTGTATGTGTTGAAATTAGAGGTTGTGCAGCCATTTCAGCAAACAATCTCATATTTAATTGAACTACGAGTGCAGTTAATGGAAAATCCACTTTTATTTATGTATATTTAAATAAATTACAGTCTAAGCAAAACGCTTCATTTTCTAAAAGGCCAGTGCTGTTCGTGATACAAAAATAAATATCAGCTGTGTTTCTGAGAAGAAAGAATTACTCCTTTCAACATGTGATTTATTAATATTATTAATAAATAATCTATTAATCTGTGTCAAAACCATTCGGAAAACATTGTTAAGTTACTTTTGTTAAAAATATAAATCATCTGAATTCAGTAGATCCTTTTACAGTTTGTTCAGTCAACAGATGGAGATTATTGAGTAAATGTGAGTTTTTTTTCATTTTGTACAACAAAAACACAGCGACTGGTTTTCACCTCTGATTTTATTACATTATGTGTAATAAATACTGTTACATTATAACTCAAAATGGTTTTAAACTCACATTTAGCACAGTCAGCTAACTTTCACATCTAAGCAGAACTTAGATGCATCTTTCATCCATCACAGCTGGACGACTCTTTGACATGTTATTTTCTTTTAATTAGCTTAATGAGCAGTTCGCTCTCATGCCTCATTCAGGGTTTTGTAAATGACACAGAATGCTAATTAAGACTGATGAACCGCCCTGAAAGCTGCAGCATCGGCTGAACTCTGCTGGAGCGTCACAAAGTACGATAAGCTAAATCCTTGTTTCTTTGTTTGGTGGGGGGCTGACACCTCCACCCATCTGCTCTGTGTTGCTTCATCACAGCAGCACAACGAGACAGAGAGAGAGAGAGACGGATAATTACATCCTCAACTGAGAGCCATGTGGTTAAATGAGTTAATACGGCTCGGTGATTTTTAATGAGCGTGTTCGTACTTCCTGTTCTGTCATTTATATTAAAATCCACTGAAGCACATTTGTTATTATGGGCTGCTTATGTGATTGTTATGCTTGTGAAATTAGAGCCATAATGCTGATGATTCCTGTTCCTTATATCAGTTTGACGCCATATTAGAGCCATTGTAGGTAGAATAAAGGAATACATTCCCGGCAAAACATCTCAGAAACTTCCTAGAAAAAACAAGTCAATTTCTGTGTTCAAAATGTCCAAAATTAAAAAAAAAACTTTGCAATTTTAAACTACAGAAATTTGCTAGAAAAAACTCCAAAATTTTGAGATTAATATCAGAAATTTTCAAGAAAAAAAACTTGGACATTTCTGAGTTTAAAATGTCAAAGATTTTCTAGAAAAAACTTTTGAGATTAATCTCAGAAATTTTAGTGCAAAAACTTGGAAATGTGTGAGTTTTAAAAGTCAAAAATTTGGTAGAAAGATCTCAGAAATGTTAAGGTTAAAATTTTCAAGAAAAACCTAGATTACAAAGTCGAAAATGTTCAACTTTTGTAAATGTCCTTGTTTTTCATAGAAAGTTTCTGAGATAAAGGTTTTTGGTGGAAATTTACTATCTACAATTTCTTAATATGCCAATGTAATTATCTCTACCACTTATTTATTGATATTCTTATTTTGTGCAGAACAGTTGAATGTAGAATAAATACCTGCTAAAGGCAGTTTCAAGGGTTAATTGGATGGAAAATTAGACCTTTTTGCTGTTCTGAGATGCAAGCAGATGTTATTTAATCTGCTCATTTTGAGTCTGTAGACATTAATGTAGTCTTAAAAATATTTCTGTAGTGCACTTCAGAAGCAAATAATGAACACATACAAAATCTTACCAAGTTTTTTTGTCCAGTTTCTAGTGCAAATATCTTCCTCTGGCTCATAACATGGGAAAAATGTTTAGTTATGGGTAAAATAATCTGCCAGTGTAACTGGCATTTTTTTCATCAATATAAGGAATAATTTACTTAAAACAAGCCCCTGTAACTTTCACGTCAGGTTTGTCTTATTTTAGACTAAAATATTTGCTTTAGAAACTCGACCAAAATATAAAATAAGATTTAGTTTTCTTGCTGTGAAGAGTTATGGGAAACGTCTTCAGTTTAAAAATGTGGTGTGTTTTCAACTGAGCTCAGTTGAGCATTGGTGCATAAAATGATGTAATGACAAAATATTCTCTAATAAATGATACGATAAATAAATGGAAAAAGCATTTAGCATCTCTAAGGCGACTGACATGAGAACTGATGTGTGAGATTCATTAAATAAGGCCCTCAGGTAAATCAGGGACCCAGATTATAATATTTTCACAGCTTATTTCCCACCAAGTAGCTCTCTTAGGGAATCCTAAACACTAAATCTAACGTGTCTCCTCTTCTAAATAATTTGTCTCTGTTAATCTTTTCTTCAGGTACAATGCTGCTGCATTCGAGCGTTCTGATTGGCCTGCTGTGCCTGGGCCAGGCCGGCGGCGCCTGGGGTTTGGCCCGCCTGCTGGACAACGCAGAGCTGCGCTCGGCCTTCTCCGTGTCGCGCACTAACAGCATGGAAGGGGGACCGAAAATGACCGTGACCTTTGACACTGTTTACGTCAACATCGGCGGAGACTTTGATGCCAAGGCGGGATTGTTTCGCTGCCGCATCCCCGGGGCGTACTACTTCTCCTTCACGGTGGGGAAGTTCCCCCACAAAGACCTGTCTGTGATGCTGATGAAGAACAGGAACGAGGTGCAGGCCATTGTCTACGAGGAGAACGCCGGAGAGGAGAGGAAGGTAGGCTGGAAAAAACAGCTCACTTTCAGCTTACAGGTGTAAACAGAAACTGTATTTAAGCCCCATAAAGGTCTCACATTTTCAATTTAAACCTAGCAATCCAAGTTCCAGCAAGATTGGTCAGCTGGTTTTACCAATGTATGCACTGTACAATGGCTGCTGGAAAAGACAAGTACTTTGTTGTTGTCTTACCATTCAGAAACCACTTGTTGCATTTTTGTTGGTTGAGCAGGAGGCTCTACTAATGCTTTTCAAAGATGTATTGTTGTCCATCTTTGCCATTTTCATGTAGGCAGAACTGAGCAGAATAAAATCTCATTGACTGAGGATGATTTTATAACCTTTTTATAACAACTGAAGGTAACATAGTTACTTGATTGTGCTATAAAGTGCCACTCTGTGGCTGGAAGATACATACTGCCCTTTTATGGTTTGTGAACGTCAGGGCTCAGTTAAAGCCTTCTGTGTTTATGTTACGATGAGTCACAGAAGCTGATCCCTCTGTGATTGGATCATGTTTCTCCCCAGCTGCGATAACACCATCTGCTGAAATCCTCAGGTGCAGAGCCAGAGCGTCATGCTGCAGCTGGAGTTCGGGGACACCGTCTGGCTCCGTCTCCATGGCGATCCCCGCTACGCGCTCTACAGCAACACCGGGCACTACACCACCTTTAACGGCTACCTGATCTACCCTGACACCTACAGCTACCAGACCCACCACCACCAGCACCAGCCCGCCTACAACCCTCAGCAGGACACAGAGGACGCCAAGTCC
The DNA here is from genome assembly GCF_000485575.1 of Poecilia formosa. Classification (NCBI taxonomy): domain Eukaryota; kingdom Metazoa; phylum Chordata; class Actinopteri; order Cyprinodontiformes; family Poeciliidae; genus Poecilia; species Poecilia formosa. The sequence continues at coordinate 1,910,200 of NW_006800038.1, forward strand.
AGGCCAGGAGACCCCGAGAAGGAGGAGAAGGAGGACAGCCAGGAGTATGATGACGAAGAGGACGACGGGAGATCCGCCTTCTCCGCGGGCCGCACCCAAAGCATCCTGGGAATCGACCAGGTGGGCGTGCCGCAGCACCGGCCGATCAGCTTCGACACGGCTTTCGTCAACATCGGCGAGGACTTCAACGTGACGGAGGGCGTGTTCACCTGCCGCGTGCCGGGGGCGTACTACTTCTCCTTCAACGTGGGCAAGCTGCCCATGAAGACGCTGTCCGTGAAGCTGATGAAGAACCGCCTGGAGGTGCAGGCGATGATCTACGACGACAGCCAGGGCGAGAAGGCCCTGCAGAGCCAGAGCCTGATGCTGGCGCTGAAATCAGGCGACGTCGTCTGGCTCTACTCCCACCAGAGAGACGGATTCGGAGCCTACAGCAACCACGCCAAGTACATCACCTTTACCGGTTTCCTGGTTTACCCCGACATCAGCTCCAGCTCCCCCACCACTGCCACCACCAGCCAATCAGAAGCCGCCAAGAGGCCCTAACTACGGCTGGGTGGCAAATGACTGAGCATCCTGGGTGGGATTCATGTTCACACGTGAAAACACAACATCTTACCAAGAGGTTTTGGTCTGGTTTCTTATTACACTTGAAATAAGACAGAATTAACGGTAGCACTTTATTTGAAGGGGGTTGAATAAGACTGACATGACACTGTCATTAACATGACATAACACCCGTCATGAACATGAATAAGCCTTCATGAATATTTATGACTGTTGTCATAAAGCGTCATTCGGTAAATTATGACACTTTTAATACAAAGTTGACATTATTTAAAATGTCTGTTATGACAACTTGACATTAACCAAGAAATCATCACTGTTTAAACTTTACCTTTAATAACATAAAGTTACCTAATTTTTAAAGTGCAATCAGTAATACTTTTATAACAAATTTATATCAGTAATGATTTCTTGGTTAATGTCAAGTTGTCATAACAAAGACATTTTGAATAATGACAACTTTGTATTAAAAGTGTCATAATTTACCGAATGACGCTTTATGACAACAGTGATAAATATTCATGAAGGCTTATTCATGTTCATGACAGGTGTTATGACATGTTTACTACAGTGTCATGACAGTCTTATTCAACCCCCTTCAAATAAAGTGTTACCGAACTAACTTACAAGTAGCTTTTCAGCTAAATTGGTAGCTTGTTTTCCGTAATATGTGGAATAATTCCCTGTATGTGGAATCCCAGAACCATTATATATACTTTTTGCACTATCTCCATCAAAATGTGGGATCATAATTTTAAATAACATGTTGAGGCCATGAAAGGTGTAAAATAACTTTGGTGTTCTGTTGTCTGTAGTTTAAATTTCTAACTGTTTATATGAATTGTGTATAGCTATATTGTCTGCTTAGGCAGCTAATATTATGTAATATACACACTTGAGTTCATGACAAATGTCCTCTAGGGGGCAGCAAAAGAATAATCTGTTCTAATATTGATGAAAACGTTCTGGTCCTAATGGCAGATTATTTCATTTCAAACAAGACATTTAATCCATCAGTTGTACTTCTTTCTTTTTTTTATTATTTTTTAGCAATATTCATGAATTATTGACCTAAAACAAGCTCTTATATCTTGTTGAAAAATTGCCTGCAAATTAATTTTGCCTTAATTCAACTTGTACTAAGATATTTGCTCTAGAAACTGGGCAAAACTTCTTGGTAAGATGTTGTGTTTTTGTCACAGAGGGTATCAGGAATAATTCCTTCTCAAAGTCACAGGAGTTTTGGACTCACAACCTCAGAGAAAATCTATTTAGTTTATAGCTAATGGCTTCCCATGTCAGGAGTCCATCTCACTTGAATGTGAATATTTCACTCTATAATGAAAGTTCCACTGCTTGTTTGATCACGCACTAAAGTTGCAAAAGTAAGAAAATCAAAATTAGCCCCACTTCAAAATAACCTGCCAGCATAATTTCAATGAGATCAAGAGAAAGTGTTAGCATTGGTGGTGGGCACCGCTAGCTAAAATGTTAGCTGTGCTAACCCTAAGGAGCTAATCATAACCCTTCTGCTCCTGGTGAAGTGCTACACCAGCACGGTATTTAGAGGGAGCTAATGCTAAAGCGCTAACGTCAATTCATATAATATCTGCCCTTGAAAGACTACAACGCTCAAGCACCAATTAAATTTGACATTATAATTTACTTATTCTATAATTATGTTATTTAATGTTTATGTTTTTCTCTCAATTTCCATTTTTTATTTTGTTGGAAATAAAGTTGGGGGAGAAACTGACCATGAGGAAAGGAAACAGTTGCTTAAACAGTCTTCCCCCACTTCAAAATAAGAGCATGAATATAAATATCCAACTACTTGAAGAATTTTAAACTGTCTATGACTGAAACTTAAAGTCATGTTGAACTTTATTTAAACTTACCCAAACAGCCAAATAAATTATCCCTTTAGAATCTAAATGAATTTAGGGGAAGTGTGCTAAATGTTTTCAAAGTCAGCAAAAGTGATAAATGAAACATTAGCTGTGCTATTAGCAGACTGGCAGAAGGGTGCCCACCACTGGTCAGCACAAATATCATCTATCTGCACTTTACCAGATAATTAATTCTGGTGAAATTAGTCAGGTTCAATCTAATTAAATACAAACTCAAACCAATCTGGTTGCAGTTTTCTATAACAGATCAACATTAACTATCAACAAAACCACAAATGAAGTCTTGAAATTCCAAGTAAATTTAAGTGACACTAAAATGATAATCTGATGTGCTTAATTGTTACGGACTCTATCCACAACTGTACAATAAAATATAAAGTAAAGTTTATTTTAGAAGCTTCTAATGTGACTTCATGTAAAAACTTCAACTAAGCTAGCCTTAAATGACAAGTTTGGTTGAATCGTGAGAGAAAAGTCTCATAAAAATGCAGTAAAAATAAAGCATTTCTCTCCAAGGTTGAAATCGTCAAATAGATTTACCAAAGAGTTAAACATTCATAAATGCCCATTTGATCTGATCATTTCTGCAAAGTAATTCAAAGCGGTTTAACCTTCAGTGGTTTGATAAAGGCAGATAATCAGAATTTTCATTCTCTACTGAAATATTCCTTGAAGTGTTGGCTTCCTGTCAAACATTTGGTGTTTCTGCTTGTAAGTAAGACGTCTCTCTACTTGTTTTGTCATTAACCGCATGTAAATTACTGTGAACCGTGTTGGGTTTTTGTGTCAAAATGAGTGTTTTCTTTCCAATATTTGGGAGCTCGATGTTGTCTCTCGGTGGCAGCCGGAGCGAAGGATCCCAGGACAGAACTGACACAGATTTGGAAGAAGAGCACGACGCCGTATCCATACAACTGTTGACCACATGCCTCCTCCAAGCCTGCGGGGATCTGGGACATAATTTGATTTCTAATTCTAGCAGCATTTATTTCACGTCTTCAGACAGAGCCCACTGTGGGGAAAATTGAATTGCTTCTCCCAGGCTGCAGTGATGTGCATATCTAATTTCACACCGCTGGGAATAAGATTATACAGTTCAAACTGTCATGAACCCTTCCCTTATCAAACAACCCTGTCCTCTGGAGGACCGCGGGGGTTCAACTTTAGTTTTGTTGAATGTTTAGATGTTTTTATTACATTAGTTGAAAATTTATGAGAAGCAAATGGTGGAAAATTTATGAGATGCAAAGCTCTGACTTTACTCCAGTCAGTCAGTATTTGGCAAAAGAAAAGTGAGTTAGAGTTAGGAATCAGCGGCGGGGAAACATGTTGGGAGAGCGTTCCACAGATCTGCAGGAAACTGTTCGAAAATGTATGTTTGATATGCAAATCTCACCCAGTTTTAAGTGAAACGCCATTTCCAAATCAGGCTGGAAAAAAAGTGCTTGGTGTGATTCCTGTTAGAAACCGAAAAGGCAGGAACACCAAAGCAAACCACTGAAAACTAATTTCCTCTGGATGTATTTGACAGAAGGAGTGGACCAAACATGAAAACATCTTTACGTCTAAAGCCTGAAAATATGAATTTTCCAGTCTCACTAATTGCTGATTTCCAAAGCTTTAAGGCGGCAGCGACTTTCAGGAAACAAACTTGTGGTTATTTTTCTGTCCCAGAAAACTCTGAGTTTCTCCTTTAGTCTCAGAAGAAAACTCTCAGCCGCAGTGTGAAAGCGGGGCAGATTGATTCAGTCGGCCCGGCAGCTCAGGAAATCATGTTTGTTCTGTCCACAACCCTCCAGAACCCTTTGGGTCCTACAGAACCCTTCAGAACCCATCCAGAACCACCTAGAACCCCTGCAGAACCTCAAGAACTTCCAGAACCCTCCAGAACCCTTGGCGTGAGCAGCGCTCAGAGACTTGTGTTATGCATGCATGTAACTGAAAACAAACATCTGAAGAGAAATGCTTTCTCCTGATCGCATGTCCAGCTTCAGAGGTCGGCAGATGCCTGCTGTGTGTGTTATGTGTACAGTTCCTGTTTCTGATGCTTTAGGTCAAAAATTGTGTATTTAAAAATATATATATTTAATATTCAGATACGAGTCAAAACGTGGTTCAGTTCCAATTTCTACAGTTTTCAAAACAGTTTTGTCGTGCCAGAAAAAAAAAAAAAACCTGGATGATATTTTGACTCTTGCTGTCTTCTGTAGTCTGCCTCCAACTATTTGAAATGTTAAACGGATTTTTACATGTAAAGTGAATGCGACAAAATAAAAAAATAAAAAAACATTCGTTGAAATAAACGAGAGGACAAACATCTTGGACTGTCCTGGTTTTATTCTGCAGCGCCACCTGGTATTTGTGTGATTTCCCTGCATTGTTTTTAGATCCAGAAGTAAATAAGTATCAATAATATTACTTTTAGTTTCTCACATAATAATAATAATAAGAAGAAGAAGAAGAATTTTTTTTGATTTTTAACAAAACATTTATTTACAATGATTTAACAATAAACTTGCATAATAATCAGGTCGATGAAAACCAAAACAATAAATATTTACATTAGCAGTTTGTTAAAATTTAGTTCTCCCTGATTAGAAATGGTGCACAGTACATTGTTAAAACCCCATAGCTGTATAAAATATTCATATTCCCAGTGGCTCTGTGGAAGCAAAACTCCAGCCTCAGCCTAGCTTTGACGTTGCACTTCCACAGAGCCACGGCATCCAGATGAGGACCAGCCTGGAGTCTGTCTCGTCGTGATAAATAAATCGCCATTTTGGCTTCAGCAATTAAAAAATTTAAAATCTGATCAGAAGAAGAAGAAGAATGCAATGGAAAATTGAAGACAAATATAGAAAAACTGGTCAAATAATGAAGTTTACTGAATAAATGTCTATTATGATGTCTGAAACATTAAACTTTAATGCTTTTCTTTTCACATATAAATATATTTAGACTGCCACCAAACTGCAGCTCTATATTTAGTACATCTAAACAGTGATATTCAGTTTACTTGTTGTTGCTTCCTTGAAAAATAGTTTTTATCCTGGTAAAATAAAAGTTATTTTACTATTTATTTTACTTAAATGACTTTTAAATCTGGAAACAGCTGCAGCTCAGGAGAACTGACGACAGGATTCAATCTGCTGGTTTCCTTTGAGAAATGTATGAATTTAAATCTGAATCTAAACCTGATTCAGGTTTAAGGCAGTGAATGTCACTTATTTTATATTATTTAATTAATTTTTGTTTATGTTAAAATGCTTTTTGGGTCACAAAAAACTAATTTCATTAATTTATTTGTAAAAGCAATACTAAAAGTGAAACATCTGAGGGGGAAAACAGACAATGTCGTTGAGCTCGAGTTTATAATTTGAGGAAAAATCTGAAAAAATTCACAGTAAATTCAAACTGATGGGTTTGATTTTTGTGATTAATAATCATTAAAGTTGTGACAATGATCATAATCCTTTCACCCTTGAAGTCAAAAAGTTCAAATATATATAAAAATAACATTTTATACACATTTGTGAAAATTAAAGGATGTACTTCTGACCAAACACAAATTAAATATCCACTGCTGAGTTTCACCAAGGAGAGGAAATAAAAACATTTCTTCTAAACCATTTTTATAAGCTAGAGATAAAAAACAAAGTTTTTCATCTCTGCTGTCAGTAGAGCAGCTCCGGATCTGAAGCAAAAACAACTCGAAGCATAAAAACAGGTTCAGGTGGTTTCAATAGGAGCTTTTATTTACATAAATATTCCAGACGGGTTCGTCCAACAGAAAACTGACCAAACTAGAGCGAACAGAGGCGACGTCACTTCTTTTCCTCGGGGGCCGGGGCCTCCAGTTTGGGCGGGGCCTCTTTGGGCTCCCGGTACGCCGGGAACACTTCCCACGGCGTGTTCAGGTCGAACTTCCTGAACTCCTGCGCCAGCTCCACGGGCTCCGCCACCACCCGCTTCAGCTCGTCGTCGTAGCGCACCTGTGGAGCGAAACGGAAAAGTTACTTAAACTCATCTTAACTTATTTATTTTACAGTGCTGATGGCAGAACTGACCTCTACGTATCCAGACAGAGGGAAGTCCTTCCTGAAGGGGTGACCCTCGAAGCCGTAGTCGGTCAGGATGCGCCTGAGGTCGGGGTGGTTGGCAAAGAACACGCCGTACATGTCCCACACCTGTTCCCACACAGACCCAGTCAGTGCCGCCGACCCGCCTCCAGAGCTCCAGCGTTAGCGAAGCCGCGGCGACTCACCTCCCTCTCGTACCAGTTGGCGGCCTTGTGGACAGAGACGGAGGAGTCCACCGGCGTCAGCTCGTCCGTGTACGTCTTCACACGAATACGGGAGTTGTAGCGCAGAGACAGCAGGTTGTACACGATCTGTAAAAATCTACATTTAGTCAAACACCCAGTGATCTGCAGCCATGTCAGGGTCTCTAATGTGAATCGTTGCCCTTTAACCTCTGCCTAACGACGCTCCAGAACTCAAGGCTCAGATCATTACAGGAGCACAAAAACACACTAGTTTAAATAAACCATAAAAAGTTCACAGACTCCTGCTGTTCTCAGTACCATGTAGTCTGTAAATAAACCTTCACATATCTAAAACTCTGAATCTCTCCACAGGTAAATATAACCTGACAGGAAAACCAAATTCTTCTGAAATTATTAATTTGTTTCTGTCATTTTCCAGCTCTATGAAGAATAATTCATACTGGATTTTCTACATAACAAATATGTTTGTTGTCATATTGTTAAATTTTGCAGAAATCAACATCAAATGACAGAAAACCTGCATATTTATTTATAAAAAAGTTTCAGTCAAACTTTTATTTTGTGTCAGTGAGACCTGCTGTAGGTTTAAAACTAAAAATAACGATTTAAGAGCCACAACACGTGAAAAATCTTATTAAAATAAAGCAGCAGCCAGTTTAGTCTCTTCTTCTTCTTTGGCTGTTCTGTTCAGGAGCAGGTGATCAATCTGAGGTCTTCATCTTACCCAGCAGATCCACATCCAACATTTATTCAATACTTTCTCTGCTCAGGTCCAAACCAGTTCTATTTGTGGCTCTGTTCACTGTTAGCCTTAATGCTGCTCTGACTTTTTATGAAATCTAATTTTCTTTTTTGATGGTGATTGTTCACATTTCCAAATATTTGCAACTTGTATGTGATCTCCAGTGTGAACTGCAAACAACCTGAAAGTGTCCTCATTGCAGTAGAGGGCGCAATGACGTCACACGTAGAGAGTGTGCTCAGAGACGAAACATGAACGTCAGATTTATTTAATTTTCATCTGTAGTCCCTCAGCAGGTTGAAGTAAGGGATAAAAATACAAGTAAAATGCATAAAAACACATGATTTATGACAGATTTTAATGTGTAGATAAAAGTAGTGTGATTTACAGTAAACATTTATCATAAAAATAAATATTTATCACATCCATAAGAAAAAAAATATGTAAAAACACCAGCTGGTTTAAAAATGATTCAAGAACAATAATATAGTTTTGATTATAAAGTTTGAATGTAGCTAAAATCTCCAAACAGTTTAACCTGAACTGTTTGGTCGGTTTTGATCACAGCCAATAAAAATCCCAGCCCCATCAGCCCTCCCTCATGACTTTGAGTCAGCGCAACCGTCTCCAAATCGTACATCACAGCAGATCTCATCAAGTTCTCCGTCCGCCACCCTGTCACTCATTACCACTAACTGGTTCCTACCAATCCAACCTGCCTCCACTCTTTAGCTTCCTGCTGAGCCCAGAAGCATCCGCCACCTGTTATTTTCGTCTCTCTTATTCTCACACGCCAAGCCTTTCCTGCTGTAATGTCCTTCATTCCATTCAGATTAAATAAAGTTAATCTGAATATTGTGGTGTGAGGTGTGGGCGGGTGAGCGGCTACCTCGAAGCGGTTCTGCCGTGACGGGACGTCCACAGCGGTGAGGTCGATCATGTTCCTGAACTGAGCGTTGGTGTGGTCTTTGAGGAAGGTCAGCACCGGGACGACCCCGTCCGGATGGATCATCACCTCCAGCTCGTTGTAACACGTCACCTAAAGCAGAAAAAAAAAAAGAAAACATTTTCATTCATTATTTTTATGAATCAGTTTAAAACCTGCAGCGTTCTGAGTGGATCTGTGGTCTGTAAGCAGCTCTGATGAGCCTGGACTGACCTGAACCTGCTGGATGTATTTCGGCATCATTTCAGCCACGTATTCTCCAAACGCCGCCAGCTGGTTGTGGGTGACGGCATCCTTAGGCCTGACTGTGGCTGCTCACACAGGGGAGAAAAACTTTATGGTTATTGTTGGATAAGTTACAGCAAAACATCTGTGTTGACTTATTGTTAGCTTAATCTTAACATCTTTTTGTTTCAATCTTAGAGACATCTAAGCTTAACTCAGTCAGGTTTTTTATTCATCCAAGCAAAAATCACTAAACTGAGGCTGATGACAGCAGCAAACAGAAGCAGAGGTAATAAATCTGCTGGAAAGTTATTGACCTGCCTCTAAACTGCTGGATTTTAACCTGAAACTCTCTGAGATTGGAATTATTTAGATTTTATATCCAGATACAAACCTGCAGTTTCACTGTAAAAAAAACACAAAATCTTACCAAATATTTCTGGTCTAGTTTCTAATGTAGATATCTTAGTTCACTTGAAATTCAACAAGTTGTATGAAGGTGTGAACTGGAACTGAATAAAAACTTTAAAAAAAAATATCCGAAACGAATTTATTAACCTGAACTTAGAGGTAGGAAATGCTGTACCAGTAAATAAACCAATATCAAGCTTAATGTGTGTCTCAGTCAAAGATTTAATATCGCAGAATAAGGCTTTGCGTTTTGTCTGCTCGCTGCATCGTTATGTTCTGAGTGTTGATACTCACGGCTGGTCTCAGTGGTGGAGCTCTGTGCGCTGATCTGCTGCGGCAGGAGACAAGAAGTCCGGGCAACTGGAGGAAGAAGAGTGAAAATCAAACTATAACACTGATGGCACGTAAAACCGATAAATACATCCCCACTGATGTGTCTGAGCACTCTGATCTGTTACAATAGCGAACCTACAAATATATGTTTAGGTATAGCGTTAGCTAGATCGAAGGTCAGTCGGAGATTTAGCGATTAAAAACAAAACTTGGCAATCAAATTAACACATTAAATAATGCAGCCTGATGGAAACTACAACAGCACACAGACTCCGTTCATAAATTACTTCTCAAGTCAACTTACGATTAAAGCTCCGTCCGAAACCTCCACGGACAAACCTTACTAGCGACGCCGCCATGTTTACACTCTGCTGCTGCCCGTTAGATAAACAGACTCTGAGTCGCCCCCTAAAGGCCGGGAGGAGAAAACGCAGGCAAGTGAATTACACTTCATAAACAAGTGGGTAACCAGAAATTTTACTTAAGGCCAGAAGAACTTTAATATATTTTTTCGCAAATAAAGTAAGAAGTATCCATCCCATAAATTAATCAGCAAAGCTTTAGCACAAACAAGAAGTCTCACTTCAACATAAACTGTAGGTTTGTGTCTGCTGCATTTTTAGTTAAAACATGTTTATTCTTCATTTAGTTAAGCTACTTGAACAACATGGGATATATGTGAAATTTAAGGTGGGCCAATGGCTTTTCCTTTTTCACAATGTCACCTAAAAATAAGAAACACATGGACCTAAAGGACAAAAACAAAATATTGTTCAAATACTATTCTGTCATTTTGAATGAACAAAAACAGACGTACAAGATGTTTCATACAATTTTGGATTCAAAACAAACTTAAGTGCTTGAAATGAGTTGTACTTGATTCCACTAAAGGTTGCATTTTAAACAAAATGCTTAGGTGCAAAACTGTAAATAATGTTCTTATCAGGAAAAAAATCAGGAAAAAATATTAAATTACTCTCATCCAACAGTTTCAGAACAAATCAACTAGTTATGCGAGTTGAATCTTGAATCTGTTCTCAGACAGTATAATGAAAATGTGGGGTCTGATGAACTCAATGTGCTCATTTTAAGGAATACTGTGGTTTGAATATGCATTTTAAAAACATTCTGACTGGTCAATTTTCCAAGTAAAGCATTAAATGAAGACAACAAAAAACAGGTCAGTACTTTGGTTACAAATATTTATTAACCTTCATCTGCTTTATTTTTCAATCCTTTAACAAATATAAAGATAAAATAAAACTTTTCAAGGGTGCAAAATATCTGTTGTAGTAAATTACCAATTCCATTTTCCATAGTATTGTTCCACTTTTCAGTTGAAAGTAAAAAGCAAATGAGTCACAAAACAGAATTGTAATTTTAATTGCAAAAACAAACAATTTCCACGTAAAACACACAAAAATCTGACTTTACAGCAAATACAAAAACAGGTGAAAATGGAGAACTTTCAGATTGTGTGAAAACAACAGCAACACCTTCTCTCAGTCCAGTTTTCATCCTGAATGTGAATGTTTGACCCGCCGCCAGGCCGGTCTCTCAGCTGGAAGCTCCACACACATCCTGGTAGTATTTCCTGAGCATCTCCAGTTGAGCCGAGCGCACCAGGATGTGCGGCCTGATGGACGCCAGCCGCTGACAGGCTTCCTCTGGAGTCCAGCTGTGGAGCTGTCAGGAGAAAAAACACCTCAGATGTTTACCGATATAAACAGTGAAACAAAAAATGTCTGAAATATTTTTATTCTGGCTGCATCCTGAGACCACAAGCTGAAAGAAACTCTCCTGACTTGATGGGGAGAAATATATGAACTACAGGAATGAATGCAGTCATATTTGTATATGCAACATCATATTTCTGCTTAAAGGAGACCCATTATGTAAAATTCTAAATTCTTCTAAAAACAGCACCTCTACAAAAAAAACAAAAAACAACCATGTATATATATATATATATATATATATATATATATATATATATATATATATGTATGTATATATATATACATATATATACATTTGGTGTCTGGAAAATGAGCTGTGCCAAAAACCTTAGCACATTTGATCAGCTGGTTTTACCGTTGTATCTGCTGTACAATGGCTGCTGGAATAGACAAGTGTTTGTTGCTGACCTACCATCCAGAAACCACTTTCTGCATTCTTGTTTGTCATGCAGGAGGCTTTACTAATGCTTTTCAAAGATGTACGGTTGTATAATTGTGCATCTGTTTGCATCCATTTTCATTTAAATTTGGATTTAAAGTGTCAGATGCCCTAAAACACCTCATTCTGAAAGGAGTTCGACATCAGAACTGAACAGACTAAAATTTTGTCATCTAAGAATGGTTTTTATGCAAAAAATGTAACGAACATGTTTTGCATAGCCGATAGATCAATCCTAACCTGTTTAGAGAAGCACAAAGGGTCACCTTTAACAGAACCAAAACTAGTTATATTTTCTTCATTCAAATACATATTATTCAAACACAAACTGCCCTTCAGACTGGGAAGGAGGCTGTTTCGTAATGTTTGTATTATAGGTTTGTATTTTCCTGCTTCTGCCATCTAGAGTTAAATTTAACAATATTTCTCTGATGTTTCGTACTGACCCGGATGAGGTACGCAGCCACCAACGTGGCGCTGCGGGAACGGCCTGCCTTGCAGTGGACGTAGACGCTGGTCCCCTGCAGCCTGTGCTGCAGGGCGAACTCCACCCCCTGATGGAGGTTCTGCAGGCTGGGGACTCCGGTCAGGTCCACGGTGCTCAGCCTCAGCTGCTCCACGCCTGCATGTCGCCACTCCTGCTCCCAAACATCAGATCCTTACACTCCGCGCCTCACGTCTGAAACATTTTTACCTTAAATACAGAAGTCAGTTCTCAGGCTGATCCAGGGCTCTTATTTTGAAAGCACAGCACAGAAATGTTTTTAGTAACATGCTTTAATCTTTCACTAACGGATCCCACTCACCTCAGCCGAGTTGCAGAAATATTTGGTTTCATACGTTTCATTCATGGTGACAACTCCCCGGACATTTTCTGTCTCCACCAGCTGCAACACAACAAACAACAAGCAAGAGTTCATAATTATCTGCTCAAATCAAAATCTGTGTGTAATTAATCTGTAAATATGAGTTTGCTATTGAATGTATGTAGCTACTTTTTTTTTAAGTTTTGCTCATCGGTGTTCTGACCTGTTTGGTCATGGACCTGAACGGCAGCGCCCCCAGGATGACCGTCTCGTCCACCCGGTCGAACCACCTCCTGGAGGAAACCTTCTCCATGAGAACATTGTAGGCCAGAGTCGGGTAGAAGAGCAGCCTGGCTAACGCTCCGGACATGGTGGAGCTCTGAAGAACGACCAACTGCTTCTAAACACGGTCAACTCTGCATTACTACACCATGAAAGTTTTAGAACTACAGCCCGGACACATGGTGTGTTACACCGCTGCGTGTTTATTTCCGGTAACCCTCCGGCGTTCAACTTCCGGAGTCAACCCTTTTAAAATAAACCCAGATGACTTATAAAATAAATAAATAAATAAAAATAAAGAAAGAGATTGAAAACTAACTTCAGCTTTTTCATATTTTTGATCTATAAAAAATACGATCACAATTATTTACTTTTGCTTAAAGACAGACTTGGGTGAATAAAGCAAGAGTTTTAAAAGAAAATCTGACCTATATCCTGTTCTTTTTACGGAAAATACAAAAAAGAAATTCAGATAAAGAACTATTTTTAATTCAACTGGGCAGACATGCAAGACAATTTTTACATTCCAATTTCGGCAATAAAAACATCTAAAAACTTTTTCTCTGATAAAATGTTTTTAATTTTGAGCAAGTAAAGCAAAAATAAGGTGCAAAATTGTTTTTTGCACTTTTAATAAATTTAAGAACAATGTAATGTTCATGGTCTGAAACTACTTTCAGACCATGACCATGTTCAGAGATGTTTAATGTTTAAACATCTCTGAACTAAATAATTCAGTTAATATTTGATTTAGCAGTTTGTATTGCATTTATCTTTTCTTTTGCTTTTGGTGGGCCAGATTTCACACCCAGGCCTCTGGTTTTAAACCTGTGCTATAAACTGAAAAGACTTAAGGTTCAAGGGGACGACCCTTAACATACATCTACAGCTAAAGTGGAATAACTTAGATTAATGCACATTTACATAAAAGTCCAAACCTACAGTTAAATTTACAAACGCTACAAAAGAAAAACTGTTCCGGCAATAAATCAGACTAAGCTGTCTGTTTTCGATCAGTTATTTCTATTTCCGAAAAGCCAGAAAAATGTTCAAGCAGGAAAAAAAAATATTTTTAAGCGAACCCACAGAATTTAAATATGAAGCGATTTGGTGGTCCTACAGTGTTGGCTTTATTTGTGAAGTCACAGCTGAGGTAACACCGTTTCCTCTTTATTTATGGACAAGAGTCTGACCTGATGGCTTCTTAGCTCGGGTTTTGGCTCGTTCCTCCTGACAGAACCAGTGGGAGGTTTGATGATTCAGTTCACAAATCTACAAAACTGACATCCAGTAATTTATTGAAAAAAGCATTTATTATATTTTGACAAACTTTTTCCAAATCAGCCATGATACTGAAGCCATGAGTTATTTCTGTGCTGCATCAACAGCCTTAATGGCCTAAAATCATCAGGAAAGAGTAGGTACACACATAAATGCACACAATTACAAAAACTGATTTGGAGAAAAAAAGAACAGTGTGAGCACAAAATTATACAAATTGCAACACATTCAACAAAAAGTGCACCGCATTTATAATACATTTAGACTGTAACCCCTGTCTGCATAACATCAGAAAGCTTAATGCTAGTTCATCTAAATAATATGAAGAATTGAGCAGTTTATAATAGAAAATACTTTATACATCTGAATAACTGGCAGACATCTACAATGGCACAAACATTTTCCAGAAAAAAATAAATTCTGAGTTGGGAAAGTTGAAAATGTGCTAGAATGAAAGTCAAATTTTGAGATTAAATCTCAGAAAATTGACAAAAAAACTCAGAAATTTCCATATTTTTTTCTAGAAAATTTCTGAGTTTTTGACAGAAAATTTACTTTTTTCCTCCCCATCTACATGTGCCCTAATATACTGCCGTAGACATCCAAGAACAAAGGTAGTGTTCATTTATATTTTCATTTGGAATGGACAGCACCTTCAGTTCACAACATCATCTTCCTCCCTCACTTTACACTGAATATAAATACCTTCATTTATCCATAAAAGCTAAAAGCAGTGAACAGTAGTGACCCTCCTCCGTCCCGGAGCAGGTTTGGTTTTTATTTGAATTTTGTGACCCTCAGAGCGGGAGAGTCAGTGGTTGATGGTGGTGGAGTTCAGGATGTCGTGCTGGATCTTGGGGTTGGAGGCCTTGGACAGATCTCGCTGTGGAAAACAGCAGCAGGCGTGAGAACGTCAGAATGAAGACAGCCGTCAGAAAACATCTAACTGCTGCTCAAAAACCATTTGAAGGGGCAGGACTCACAGAACCATTCAAATAACGGTTACCTCCAGTTGTTATGAAACATGCATTAAAAAAAATTTGACTTAGTAATTTAACACCCTGAAATTGGGCCTCTGTCTCTTTAAGAAGCTCCTGCTCTTTCTGAAACTCCTCCTTCAGGAAGTCATCACAACAGCCTTTCTCCATGAACCCTTTAACAGTTTCACGACTATGATGAGCTCAGCAGTTGCACCAGGTGTTTGCTAATTGTTGCTGCCGCTAGTCTGGAGGAGCTGAGTGGGGAAGCGAAGGGGTATGGTTTTAAAGAGGGAATAACATGATATAAAACGCAAAACGCTGATTTTACCTGATACTGCCCCTTTAAATTCTCTTGAAGTCACTATTTGAACTGATTCACATCAAACTGAATTATGTTTTGTTATCCTGCTCTCTCTGTGTAGTTATGCTGCTATAAGCTTTGACTGCTGGAGGACACACTGACCGCTCTGCATCACTGCTACTTTCTCCTACTACTCTCCAATTTGCATCATTAGCCGTCATTTCAACTCAGTTATTTTCTCTCCAAAGAAGCTGCATCTAGTCTGGGGTTCTGCTGAGATAATGCTGATACTCCTGTTATAAATGTTTTATTTTTCATCAATATAGAAAGGAATCCTGCATCAGTTCATCTGGTTTTGGTGAATCTGCTCCGTCTTCTCAAACCTCCAGCTGGTTTTGGCAAATGGCTGCTTGTACCGATTCAGGTTCTGGTTCTGCTGGAAGTTTCTTCCTGTTAAAGGAGATTTTTTCCTCTCCACTGTCGCTATATGCATGCTCAGTATGAAGGATTGCTGCTGCAAAGTCAACAACGATGCCAGGTTTTTTTTTACCGTTGCTCCATGCTGGTCCAATCTGCTGGTTTCTTTAAAAACTTTTTAAACTAGTTTAAATAATAAGCTTCATTAAATGTTCTATTTGATAACTGGGATCAATTGGAATGTATGCAAGATCGAACTGAAACAACATCATTCTGTAGAGAGCTTTAAGACGATATATGTTGTGAACTAGAGCTATAAAATAAACTGAATTACATAATTACATCATTTTGCATCAGTTCCTGCTAATTCACGTTTATAATGTTTGTGCTTCACCCAAAGTTAAACTTTTCCTGCTTCTTTCAGGGCCTGAATCACAAGCAGGGAGGAGATTTGTTTTAATCTGAAGCATGCAGTTAAACAGGGATTAGTGAGGGGTTTCAGGATCCCCAACAGACTGAACTGATTCAGTGTTGACCAAGTTGAACATCATTAATCACCACTTCTCCCAACAAACTAAAGAAAACTGCAGCGAGGCAAATGAAGAAACAGAGGGAGAAGATATGTTAGAGAGAAAAGTTTAATTTACCACAAACTCTGAGTATGTGCTGGCTACAGAAGCCATGCTGAAGTTACGCTGTGGGGTCTGCAACGCACCACTCACGGGGGTCGCCTTGCCCTGGGCCTCGTTCTCCTTGTTGCAGTCCTGAGTCCTAAGGTGGGGGGGCTTTCCGCCGCCCGGCGTCCGAGCCGCTGGAGTCTGGAGACGACAGATCGAGTTACAGAGTTCCTAAACGCTGCACTTTCACAGAAACAAACTTTGGTTTGTCTCATTCTGGATGAAATGTTGACCTAAGAAACCTTTGGGGTTTTGTCCTCTATATGAAGCATAAATAATTTCAAGTTGGTTTTGAAATTAAAATCATTTCAAAACCAACAATAAGATTCTGCAAATCACAACAGATTCTCTGAAGTGCAATTCGTGAACTTTAAAACCATTTTTCTTTTTATATACATCTCTTTGTTATGACCCATTTAGATCTAAAACTAAGGTTTAAACCAAGGAAGTGGACCTAAAGTTAAACTAAATCTGACCATGAAGCTCAAAACCAATTAAGTTGTAATGTGGCCAATTAAAGAAAAATGATGCAAATCAAATAAAAAGGACTTAATTTTTACTAATTCAGATATGTACACCCTGCTGAAAACTATTTTTTACCAAGTTTGAACTAGTTTCTAGTGCAAATATCTTAGTACACTTGAAATAAGACATAACTGACTTAGAACTAACTTTTCATTAAGATATGGAGCTTGTTTTATTCAATAATTCCTTAATATTGATGAAAAAGTTCTAGTTTCACCAGCAGATTATTTCACTTACAGGAAAACATTTTCCTGTGTTGTAAGTGAAATAATTTGCCAGAGGAACTTGTACTTTTTTAATCAATATTAAGAAATTGTTTACTTTTAAAATCAAGCTTTTATATGTTGCAGAAAAGTTACTTGTAAGTTAGTACGCTTAAAAAAAAAAGACAAAATTAAGATATTTGCACTAGAGACTAGACCACAAATACTTGATACGATTTACATTTTTTACAGTAACAGAGCAGATGGATAATTGTTACAAAAGAAAAGCAACAAAAAACATTCAAATTCTATAAGCTTGTTAATTTATTCTCATCAGAAGAAGTCAGATTAAAATATTTAATAGTATAGCAACAGATCTGCGTCTCTGTCCTAAAGCAGAGCGAAGCTGGCAGATTAACATGCAGCTGATGCGTTAGCCTGACCTTGTTAGCGGAGAGAAGGAAGCGAGGCACGGGCGAGCGACAGACGGTCCCGCAGTGAACGGAGCGCATGGTGCTGTTGGAGGCCCCGCTGGACATGCTGGAGGTGGCATTCAGCTGGCAGAGGGAGACGGACGGCTGTTAGTGCTGATCGGGTTTCAGGTTGTAAAGAGGTGGGGTTCTAACCTTTCTGGACTTATTGGGCGTTGTGGTGCCCAGGAACCGTCGCTTGGCTGGGGTTCGGACTGCGGTTCCGTACAGCATGTCCTCCTCCGTCTGTTTGCTCTTCTTCAGTTGCTGGAAGGGTTTCATCAGCAGGAAGAGTTAACACACTTCTTAAACTTGTACCAAAGCTCAAGTCAAACCTTCCTCACCCTCTCGAGTTTCTCCTTTTCCTTCTCGATCCGGTGCAGCTCCCACTGCTCTGCCACATACTGCAGGAACATCTGACCGTTCACCAGGAACTCCCGGCCCTGCTCGTCCTCCCACGCATCTATCTGGGCTTTCAGTTTCTTTTCCAGCTTGAAACACAAACACACACCACTGTATTAATGGTTGCCAGATTTCACATATTTCACATAATTCCTGATGTCATTTCTTACCTTTGGGAGGTTTTTCTGAAGCTCTGACCTTTGTTTCTCCTCTTTAAGAAGATTTCCTCCTCTGTTAGCGAACCGTGTTGGATCTGTGGCTTTCTTCTACAAATGACAGAAATCCACAGTGTAGATGTTGGCTGTGTAGCATTGTGAGATGGAAGCTGTGCATAAATATATCCTAGGTAATGCTACGCTATTAAGAGCTATTCTGTGTTTGCTACTATCATGTTAGCAAATTATGTTATGTAATGCTACGGTATGCCATTCTGAGTTATGCTACCTTTGTTGTTGTTATATGATGCTAGGAGAAGCACCGTTATTCTGAGCTACACTTATTTTGATGTTTCACTATGCTATGTTTGCTACTATAATAATGCTAAGCTATTCTGAGCTAAGCTGTGTTCGCTATTATGATGCCGCCCTGATATGCTAAACTTTTATTCTATAACGCTGTATTTTGATGCTAGCTAATGCTATGCTACATTATTCTGAGCTATGCTACATTTGCTACGACAATGCTGTACAATAATGCTAGCAAATTATGTTTTTTTTAATAATACTGGCAAAAATAAAACTGACTTTACTGATCTGTAAACTCTGTTCTCAACAATAGAAATCAGATAAAAACTTGAAGATTCCTTTTTCAAACTTACTTCAAGGTCCAAGTACAGCCTCCAACTTTCTTCCCACTTCTGGACCCCCTCGAAGAGTTCTTTGTGATCCTCATAATGTTGCTTCAGGCGCTGAATCTCAGCATCATGCAGAGCCAACAGCTCCTCATTAAAATCCTCTAAACACATAAATGCAGCATGAGTCAGGGAAAATGAAACAAGATGATGTCATTCCAACAGCAGAACTTACCACTAAAATATGGTGCAAAATCCTGTCGTTGGTCAATGCTGAAAAAACACTTTTCCCAAAACACGGCGATCTCTGACCGAATGGCTTCTGTCACGTTTCGGATGTTGTTCAGCTGAAGCTCCTCCAAGCGATGCACTTCTGTTTGTAACTGCAGGAAAAAAATATAAAAAGTAAAATAAATGGAAAGAAAAACTAAACATGTGGTTCTGATATTCACAGTTAAAGACGCAGTATTTTGTATTTCCAGCCACATAGTGCCATTTCATAGCACAATCAGGTCACTATGTTACCTTCAGTTGTTATAAAAATGCTGAATATATGAAATATGACTAAAGAAACTTGACTTCATAATTTAACACCTTGAAATTGGGCCTCTGTCTCTTTAAAAACTCCACCTTCAGAAAGTCATCACAGCATGGCTCCTCTATTAACCCTTTGGAGATTTTAGCTGAGTTTGACTGAGAAGTAGCTCCAATAATGAGCTCAGCTGCTCCACCAGGTGTTTGCTAACTGCTGCCAGCTAGTCTGATGGAGCTGAGTGAGGGAGTCCTGCTCTGTGAGGTGGAGGCTTAGAAACTGCAGCTCTGAGGAGGAGCTGCGCCTCGAAGGCGGGGCTAAATCCACCCAGGCGTTTTGCACAGCTGAATGGTTGCCATGGAAATGAAGGGATTTCTCAAACATGCATAAAAGAATCAAGGAAAAACTCCAGGTATGTCTAATGAAGGAATAGCATAACGTGATATAAAGCTTAAAGGACTTTGATTTTACGTGATCCTGCCCCTTTAATGATAGCACAGGATGAGAGCAGGTCATCTCACCGCCTCCAGGTTCCTCCTCCTGGACGCCACCATGTGCTCGTTCAGAAGCTCCCTCTCCTCCTGGGGAACCTGCAGCCGGTCCCACAGCTGCTGGATCTTCTCTCTGTGGCTCTCGCAGATCGCCTCGTTCTCCACCTTCCGCTCCTCCAGCTGCAGCATCAACATGGAGGAATCCAGTAAACCCAGCCTGACCCTTTACAAGCTTAAAGTAAAACGTTAAAAAGTTCCACTTTGTGCTCTTGCCTGACACAGGAGCAGCTTCAGAGACGTGATGTTGTCCCTGGACAGGCAGAAGGCGTCCTCATCCTCCGAGACGACGTCTTTCTCGAAGCTGGTCTCTGGGAAGTGGTCCAGCTCCTCCATGAGCAGAATGATCTGCTTCTTCAGCTCCGTGAACTCAGAGTATCTCCTCGCCTTTCAGGAGGACAGAGCCACAGCGTCACGGTACGGCTCACTCAAATCACAACCGTTATTCACAGAGAAACATATTTTACCCATCAGCCATCACCACGCTGAATGGCGCCACGTGGACAATTTGAGCTCATCTATTTTAGTTTTCAGCTAACGTTTTAATAAAAGGTTAAATGAGATATTATATGAGACAAATGTGGTTGTACATCGTTTCATTTACACAATGAAAGGTTTTCTGTTTCAGTGTCTCCAGACAGACATCCTGCCTGTAACAAGCATTTTTTATAACCCTGTTTGAAAGATGCAAACAGGATTCCTGCACATTTTTTATTTAAAAAAAAAAAATCACACTGAGCTCTTTCTTGCAGTTTTCAGATTATTCCAGCTGCTTGTGGACAAAATGTTTACCATGAACCTGAGTTATTATCTGTCAGCACATTTTGACTTCCAGTTTTCAGACTGTAGTGCAGCAGCATCGCACCACCAGAATGGAGCTGGATCTTTAGAAACACGGTTTGTTTTATTTGCACAGTAATAAATGTTTGACTTTTTAGACCCAGTTCAGGTCCAGCTCTGTCTGAACTTAATGCTGCCCAGAAACCAGAGGAAGCTAAAAGCCTCCTGTGATTCTGACTCCTGTCATTTGACATGAATCAATTTAAAAACCACTGCATATATGAAACATTACTAGATATTCACTCTTTACAAACTGAAAGGAAAAATGTCTGGAAATATTTCCCATAGTTCTCCAGATATGGAAAACAATAAAAGCCAATTCTGCACAGGAACTCTTATTACACCATATCTGTTGTAACATATTAATATCATGCTGAGTACAAATGCCTGAAAATTCAAATATAAAAATCTTTTTAAATATTGTATAGAATCTCTCTTGCACTTCAGTACCGCCATGATGATTGTGATGTGATGCAACGTGCAGCTCATGAGAACCAAACAGAAACTGATGTTGCCTGAAAAATACTGAACTTTACTGTCAAATTATTCATATTTTATACATTTCAAATGTCTATTTTAGTCATTATGGGTTTTCTTTTGGTAAACATTTAATAAGAAAAATTTAATTAAATGTATAAAATGCCGTAATTCTGGTGTTCAGTGCAGAGAAAAAAAAAATGAATGGGCAACAATCTTCATTACCTAGAAAGTGATGTAAATCAAGTCCAGTAATATCTTTAAAGACAAAAAAAAGTATTTTAAAACTGTATATTAATGTTTTCCAGCATGTAAAAGCAGGTTTTACCTGAAATTCCACTTCTCGGCTTTTTGTTAAAGAAAAATATTTTCCTCTTTAAGCAGAAACCATCAACAACAAGCCAACGGTTGGGTCCAAGTTCTGCCCCAAAACTTTAAGCTGACATTTACCATGTCTACCGTTTTCAGTTACTAAAACATTGATGAATTTTAAAAACTGTTTTAAGATGTCCTAACATGTTTTGTCATTTAGAGGCAGGTCAGATCTGCTACTGGCCAGGATGTAGTGATGATAAAAATAAAAAAAACCCACAGCCTGACCTGAGAAGAGAACCAGAGCGGTTCAGAGAAGCCGGCTTCCAGTTAGTGGTAAAACGGCTACATTTCCCACCTTCTCTTCGTTCTGCTGGGTGATGTGCTGCTGGAAGTTCTCCAGCTGCTCCAGCGAGGGAACGCAATCCGCAGCAACGCCGTACGGCATGGAGCACAGAACGTCGCACAGGTCCTGGTCCTGATCCAGCAGAGCTTTCAGCTGCTGCATCCGCCGGTTCCGCTCCGTCATCAGAGCCTCCACCTCAGTCTGGATGTTCTTCTCCTGCTGCAGCATGCTAATACCGTCTTCCTCCTGCACAGAAAAGGACTGGAAGGTTAATAAAGACACTTTCACTACTAACAAAACAGCACCAAGAGGCGTAGATCTGCAAAAACTAGACACGCGGTGGATTTTCTTCTTACGAGTCCAAAGTTTTGATCCACTCAGTCATTCCAGTCATCAGCCAAAAAGACGATTTTACCTCAAAAACAGGAATCTGGAGCTCTAAGCAGAGTTTCTCCATCTCTGTCCTGCAGGTCTGGATGCTGCTTAGGAGTCTTTTCTTCAGTGATTCCTCCTCTTTCACCATCATCTCCAGTAGATTCTGCAGGACAAATCACAGGGAAACCAGCAGATGGCTTCAGTGGACATGCAGACGTGATTAAAAAACATTTTGACCAGCAGAAATTCTGGCATTTTTTAAAAACCTGACAGTGTAACCTCTTCTTGAACATGCTGAACATTTGCATTTATTTAAAATTGCAGCTTCGTCTGACAAACATTTCTGCACGTTTATAACATTTTGGACATTAAACACACAATAATAACCACAATGTGTTTTATCATTTACATCAGCAGTGTCCAAACGTTGTGGCCAAAATTGTCTAGTTAAAAGTAAATGTGGAAAAATAAAGTAGACTAGATTTGTTTCTTTTGTGGGAAAAGAATGTTATTCATTGTTATTTATCCAAACATTTAAAGAGATTTTAAGAATGAAATAGATTTCCTATTGTAGATATTTATCAAACCTAAAAGTTGTCTTTTTCAAACATTTTAAAAAAAGTGTTTAGCTAATCCACTAAACAAAGGATACACAGATTTCTACCCAGAAATGATCTGCTACACTGCAGTCTGCTGATCCATCAGTTTTAGTTTCTTAATGATATTTTAGCAGGAGTTTCCTCACCCTAATGTGGTTTTTGACAACATTAGTCCTCTGCAGTCTCTGGTCCTCCGGGATGCCGATCTCCTCCCAAATGTCCTTCAGGTGGCACAGCGCCTTATTCAGACACGACACAGCCTCTGCTGCGAGCACCTCACTACGGCAGCCAGAAAATACAACAATGAGCTCCGTAAACAGTAAATAATCATTTAAATATGAGCCCTAGATAGCAAGAAGGCTAAAAAAAAAACCTGGCAAAGTCAAAATTTGAGATTCTGGATTTAACGTTATCCTAACACCAGATTGGCTGTTGGCTAACTTGTACAACTCTTCGCCGAAACTTCATTTTATCGTCAGAATAAACGCCTAAACACTGAAATGTAAAGCTTGAATCTTACCTCTTCCTCATTGTTAAACCCTACAGCTTCAGAAAAGTTTATAAAAATGCTTTCATTCGAAAAAACAAGACGCCGAAGATCTCCGCTCTGGCTGATTTCACCTCAGTCCGTTTGTTACAGCAATTCAAAATACGCGTTCCACAGGTTTCTGCTTTCTGATTGGCTCTTGCTATGGGGGCGCTTAATATAGCAAACCGGAACGAACCGCCGGAAGCGCCTTCTGTTCACCGCCCATACTCCAACCGCTTTTTGCTTACTCCCATGTTAAAACCACACATACACTACTTCCATAGTGGGTGTGTCGTGTTATTAAATTAGAGATTAAAATACATCTGATCGAAACGGCTATAAATGTGGCTAATATTAAAGAAAATTAACACAGATGTTAAAAAAACACATTTATTCACATTTTTACAGTTGTATTGATAAAGGTGACCAAGCATTAGCAAACATTCTCAGCTGACAGGAATGTATGACATGAGGCGTTAGGAACGTGTCCTCTTCCAGTCAATAAAAAGTGAAGTGTTCTCCATGGCTTCAAACGTTGTTGTCCAGTAGAGCTTCCAGGAGCCGCGAACTGTTTGTAATTGCAGTTGTTACCACAATGAATTTATAACCTGGAAAACATAACAGCAGTGTCATGATTAATTGCCTTTTCACTAAGAAAATATTTAGTTCAGGCAAGCAAACACAGCAAGGGCGACCCAAGATTGTCTGGGGTCTGGGGCCTTGGGCAGGTATTTATTTGGAGGCCTACTTCCTGTTAAGCCTCCTTTCATTTTTTTAAATGCACAAAACAGAAAAAATAAAGCTAAACCAGCAGGTAACAATAAGGTGGCTTTCTGTTCACCTCATGATCTCAAGCATTTTAAGTTACAGCACCTTTCTCTTTTCCCAGAAAACGGAGAGCTGAAACCTCAGAGAAGGTGCATCCACCAAGGAACATGACCAGAATGATCCGCTGAGCATCACTTTTAGACTTGGGATCAGCTCCTGTGCCGCCCGATATTGGACACAAAGAAATGAAAACAATCAATGACAAAGATCTGGAATGGATTTTATTGCACAAGCAGCTTCTTCACATTTTAGATTGCATGAAATTTCAAAGGGATCTAACCTGTTACAGCGAATTCATGCCCGTTGATCAGCCTGGTTACTTCTTCCAGCCCCGTCCAGCCATCCCGCTCTAACACCTGGGTAAAAACCAAAGAAAATAGGAAAATTTTGTTTTACTCTTGTAAATAAATTCCCATTCGTTGGAGTGACAGGACTCACCTGCTCTATAATTTTACAGCTCAGAGGGACATAGGCGCCACTGAAAATATAAGCCATGTCCCGAGGAACACGTAGGTCATATTCTTCATCCGACTTTGGTACCTTTATCCAAAATAAATTCATTAATGCCAAGTTTCCTCATGAGAGAAGAGGAAGCTTAAATAGCTGGGATGATCTTTGTTCTTTACCAGGTTGAGTTTTCTGCTTAAGGCTCTAAAGTGACTCTTCTTGGCCAGAGAAGAAAAGGCGTCGGTCAGTTTCCCTACAAAACAAAACAAAGGTATTCAAGGGTACAGTTACTGGGCCTGAGAATCCACAAGCTAAACATGTGACCACAAGAACCTGTAATACTGGAAATGTTAAAATGTGTTTGTCTGAATGTCTCAGAAACACTTTAAAGAGACAAAACAACCGTTTTCAGATAGTTTCAACCTGAAATGCAGAAAACAATGAAGCAGCTTAAGCTGAGCCCACAAGAAAAAGAGAACAATATCTGATTCAAACTGTATGCAACAAGTTAAAGAATGCTCATCATTGTTTATTTTCCTGTCTGAGTGTGTTGAACTGAACCCGTTTTACCTGCAGTTCTGTCGTTGACCAGTTTGCCCACTTTGCTCTCCATGACGGTGAGCGTCTCCCCCGGCTGCTGCTCCACCAGCAGCCCCAGCTGCCTCAGGTTGGAGAACGTCAGCAGGTGATCCGCGCCGTAGCTCTGATGGAAACCAGCACAGGAGACGGGACGGATTAAACACAGAGCTGTGGGACCACATCATGCCACGTTTCTTAGCATTTTACAGCTTGACTGTCCAGAATGTTTGTTTCCATAAAGAGATATTGAGAAGCTTCTTTCACAAACATTCCTGCACCGTTTTGCAGCCAAAGGTCAAATTTATGATGGCAGGAGATTGTAAAAACATTTTATGAAACACACGGCTTACAGGTTGAACCATTCGTGTTAATTTGATAACTGAACAAGTCAGCAGGGTTCAAATTAAATGACAACTTATGAAGATTTTCTACTTTATCATAGAAAATATTTGAAATCTTAAAGAACTTAATTTTTTGTTTTAAATGATCTATTCTGAAACCGTCAAAGGAAACGTATCAGTATTCTCATTTTTTGTAGGTAAATGCACATTTCGATATTTATCCTCATCATTCCTGGAGGCTCTCATTGGTTTTAGGAGCCAGAAGCTCAATTTGAGAAAATGTTAAACTTCAACGTTATTTTCACTGGAATATCT
>NW_006800038.1:1936051-2009016 GCF_000485575.1 Poecilia formosa
CAGAATAATTAGTCATGCATGAAAAAACTAATTAATTGTTGCAGAATAAAATATTCTGTGTTGCTTTCCAAGGGCCAGACATAAAGCAATCCAAAGGAATAATTTATTACATATTTTCATCTATGACAACCGAAACTAAATTGTAATAAACATTCAGTTGACTTGATATTAAAACTGCATCTCAACAATTTTAGCAAAAGCTGGTGAAAAATGCATAAAGTATTTCACAAATATTGAACTTTGTTTTAAGTTGTTTTAAATGTTAAATAAATTTTAAATCCAGGGGTTCAATGTTTTAATATTTTATAAAGTGACAGAAGCCTGATTATTATTATTTTTTTTACCAACTCCTCAAAATGAGAAAGAAAAGGAAAAGAGAACACGACACTAAATTAAAGCGAATGTCTTGATCTTCATAAGTCAAGAAATAGCTACTCATGTAAATTTGTCCAAATCTGAACAACCAACAAAAATCTGGGAGAACTGAGACAAACGAGGCTGGTACAGAGTCAGTCTCTATTTAAAACCCAAGTTAAAAAAACTCAATATAAAAAACATTTTTTTTTTGTTTTTTTTGTACATCTGTACCAGAGTGTCACTATCTGCAGATGACACCGTAGTGTGTTACATTAAATAAATTCTCTGATTTTTTTTTTGCAGTGTCTGAAAGTTTTAAATGCCACTTTGCTTGTTTCTAATTATCTAAATTTTGAGTATTTACATTTTTAGACTGAGTTCTTTGGAAACTGGAATCTCCTATAGTTCTCATGACTATTAATCAAAATAAATGTCATTTGCTGCTTATAGTGACTCATGCAGCATCAGAAGGCAGCTCCACCAGTGATTATAGGTTAAAAAGCATCAGGAGTGATTCTGAAATATTCCTGGTGTTTCTGCTTCTCACACAGGAAACAGAGGAAAGTGCGTGTGTCCTCTCACCTGAAGGTACTGTGCTTTTAATGACTTGAAATCTTTTGGCAGGAGTCCTGCAAGAGAAGAGTCACAAAACTGTCATCACAACATCGAAATGAACAGACATTCCTGCGTTGAATCACAAACGGGAATTCACCGTTTTCTGTGACCGACAGAAGACACAGCAGCCGCAGACTTTCGATCATGGAGACCTGAGGACCAAACAGAGACCAAAGCTGAGATTTTCTCAGAAGGTTTTTGCTTTTAAAGTTTCCTTTATTCAAAACCTGTGAAAGCGAAGCCCACCTGTCTGTTGATGTGTTCCTCTATGAAGGAAATACATTCACGGATTTCAAATCCTTCAAGTAAACCTGAGGAAACATGAAGACATTAATATAATAAACCTGGAAATACAGCGGAGAGTTAAACATGAATTATCTTATGCTTATAAAATATTGATGGTCAAAAATGTTAAAAACACAAAATGAAGTAGCAGATTAGTGTTAGAGAGAAACTGCCAGTGATATTTTATATGTTAAATAATAACAATACTTTTGTTTAGCCAGGAACTTCCATTGAGAAAAAGCATGAAGTCCAAATAGCAGAAGAGGAAGATGGAAACAATTAATAGTTTAATAAAAGTTTCTCTACTTGCAGAACTAAAAATAATCAATTTACGTCCAGACATTTGGTTTGACACGGTTTCCAGTAGAGATCATCTTCTGTTTTATATTCTAATACGCTATTTAAAAGTACTTTAACTCATACATCTGTTAATATTTCATTCCTAGCAGGAAGTTGTGTTGTTTAGAAGTCATCTGATTGGCTGACATAGGCTACTCTGCCCCCTAGTGGACTGGCATGATTAAAACAACTATCACAGGCAGATTTGTGTGAGTTCATGTGGATGAAAACTTTTCTGGAAATAATCCTGTGGTAGGTTGTTTTAAATAATGAAGCAGAGATATTCACTTTTATTAAGACCCTACATGTGTTACTCTTGTAGTCGCCCTGTACAATTTAGGAATAAAATCTGTATTTCCCAATGAAGATGAAGTTGTTGTATCACAAAGAAAAGCCTCCAGTGAGACACAAACTACACGCATTAATCTCACAGTGTTCAGTCTTCAACAGCTCCTGGAAATCCTGCTTCGTCTTCTTTTTCATGATGGACTCGCTGGCACTGATGTCTGAAAGAGAAACGCTGTTAGCAGCGGCAGCTGGTGATTCTGGATGTCCAGTAATCCTCTGGAGGTGCAGCGTGGGAAGTTAGCGCTCACGTAGGCTCAGCAGCCGATGCTCCTGCTTCAAACCTTTCAGCTCCTCGGACACAAACGTCTTCATCTGCTGGATGTCCATCCCCCGTCTCTTCTGCAGGAGGCCAAGACACGAGGAGGATTAAAACCATTCGCTCTGACTCTGTCGGTCACCACGGTTACCGTCCCAACATTCACTCACATCATACGCAGTTTGGAGGTTCCTGGCCTTCTGACTGAGAAACCCAAAAACGTTGGAGAAATGCTCGTTCCGGATTTCATTAAACACCTGAGAGAAGTGAACAAACGTTGACCTTCAGTCCCAGATGAGAGCAGACGGACACCTTTGACCTCAGCCCTACCTTATCCTGAGAGTTCAGCATGACTTTTAGACTTTTGTCAGAGGAGGTGACTTCAGGCCCGAACTCCACACATCCTGCAAAACAAGATGCAGAGCTGAGCCGGCAAAGAAACCTGCAGAAAGCGCCAGACTGTTGGACAATAAACAGGAATTTTTAGCTACTCGCACATAAAAATGGCTGCAAACGGTCGCAACCATGCAACTTTGAAAAGCAGAAGTGCAGCCTCCTGCACAACCAACAAGAATGCCGAATCTGGTTTCTGGATGTTAAGTCAACAACAAAACACTCATACAGTAAAACCAGCTGACCAAATGTGCTAGAGCTCTGCTTGGGTTGCTAGGTAACAGACTGGACTTTGCTGGGGTTGCTAGGCAGTGACACAGTGCCTGTGGGATGTGACTTAAAAATTGGAAAGTTTTTGGAACGGCTCATTTTCCAGACACCAAGGAGACAAAAAAAACCCGGCTGGGTTGTTTTGTTAAAGCGCTCAGACTCTTTCAGAAACTGTGGAGGTCAAATTGGAAGTGTAAAAACATGAAAAATGTGAATTTTGCATAATTCGTTCAACTAACACGTTTCTGTTGCAGTTCGATGACTGAAGAAACTTACAGATTTTTTTAAAAATGTGAGAACAAAGTTTAGAATGAGGGATTGTTTAGGGAATGTAATCTAAAGACATTGCTGTGTAATTTTAAGTGTTTGGGTCTGTGGTCATTTTTAAAAATATCATTTTGTCATGTTTTGTGGACTGAAGTCAGATACCCACCACATTTGATCCTAAATATATCATCCACCAGCCCCTCGTAGACAACTTGTGAGCATAAAGGAGTGATGAAGTCCACATCTGTTAAAAACAAAGTGACATTAGAGCGGAAACAGAGCACAGCCTGAATCCAGTTTGATGATCTGCAGCTTCTCACCTCGATCAATAAGGAAAACATTCCCGATCTCAGCATGCCGAGCTTTTTGTTCTCCCTGCTCTACCTGCTCCCTCCACGACTCGTAGGTCATCTGCAGACAGAGAGGCAGCAGATGTCTTAACGGAGATGAAGCCACCGGATCTGAAAGTTAAACTTTTGATCTTTGATCATTCTGGACCTTGGAACAGCGTCCAATCCCGTAGACCTTGGAGAACGGTCCGAAGAGGGAGTGAAGGAGGTGCAGAGCGCTCGCAGCTGTCCTCACCCAGCGCTGGTCTCCTGCCTGTGCAAATGAAAGGTTCGTTAGCTAAACTTGTTGTCTGTATGGAATCATATAACCTCAAAAAGATGATGTGTTTACACATGCTCATATCCAGGACTGGTTCAGCATTAAGTTGTTCATTTCTGACTAAATCTGAGGTCTATACGTCTTTAAACTTTTTATGTTTTTCTTTATTTTTAAAGCACTCAAGTCTTAAACAGCTGGAACTATTTAAGAATCAGGAAAATGGTCAAAATAGATTAAACAAAAACAATCCATAAATAAATAAATATCATCTGACTAAAAAAATTAATTAAGGAATTCTACAGTTGGTAATTGAACTGAACTGAGCAAACGCAGGGTGGACAGATGGACAAGCAAAACCTAAAGAATAAGATAAAGTCTGGAGAAGCAGCTCTTTTGAAATTCCAAACTTTTCCAGGCTACATACAAACCTGCATACAGCGTCAATACAAACTTAGTAGTAATTATGAGGGTTAATCATTAAAAGAATAGGTTAATAACTGTCTCAGCTTCTCTGTTAGGCTCCACATTTACCAGAAAGTTGTCTCTGAAGAACTCTGGAAGCTCCAGGCTGATGATGTCCTCGTCCAGAGGAAGGAGGTAGAAAGCCCACTCATCAGTGGTCACATCTGCAGGACGACACACACAACTTCAGCATTCCCCGTCACCTTTCACTGCTGACCATCAACACGCCGAAGCACCAACTGACCACCAAAGACTCCCTGCTCCTCCAGAACTGCCTCACATGCGTAGAACTGAGCAGGAAGGAGAAAGGCAGTGAGCAAATATCAACATTCACACAACTTAAACAGCATGTAGAGTACATTTGATCAAATTAAGTCAGGACTGCATTATTTTGAAAAGCAGTGTAACAATTTTCTCTTTAAAAACTTTATACAAACTGGACTGAATTGAGACCGATTCAAAAAGGATTGCAGATTTAAACTGGAACAATTTTACTCTCATGTTCCCATAACTTATGAAATAATGAAAACATGAGACAAACTAGTGTTTGACATCAGCAGCATGGTAGAACAAACCTTTTGTGGAGTGAAGATTATTTTGTATCGTCGAAATTTTCCTGCTGCCTTGTCTGCATTAACTACATCTGAAAGGAAGGAGCATAAGTTGTAAAACACTGTGTTATTTAGTGATTATAATCTAGATCACTACGAGCAAGACGAACTAAACTTTTAAACCAAAGTTATAAACAAACATGCATATTTAGCTGAAGTTACAGATGCATTACATGCAGGACACTTTGCCCCACCGGTGAGGCAAAAACAATAAACATTACTTACCACAAATCCACTTCACGGTTTGTATTCGTGGTCGAATCAGAAAGCAGATCCTGTATAAATAAGACAAAATCAGATAACTTGTCCAAATATATATATAAAAAAAAAAACAGAGATCCACCGGTAACAAGGAGCAGAACGTACTGATCTGAGATGCTGACTATCGGCTTGTGCTCCACTTTGTAAAGTTTGTCGACTTCATGTTGCTGCAACAATGTAACATGTTAAATATTTTGAAAGAATTTGAGATAAAAGCTGTTTTTAATTAGATTAAAAAACAGAGTAAATACGGTTTACCTTTAATGTTGAAACATTTGCAATTCGATCAAGTGGACTCATCAAGTCCGACTCAATGAAAAGGTCTTTCTTCCCCGGCAACTGTGAGAGAACAGGAGGTTAGTATGTCAGTATGAATGAATAAATCAGAAAAGCACTGAGCCTCTGAGGATTACTCTTAAAAACCAGCTGTGTACCAGTAAATACAACAATTTACATGAAATCTAACTATTCTATCGATAACAATGGTCACATTTTAAGCCAGAAGGTTCCCAGAAGTTTGAGGATGACTACAAAAATAAAGGGCCACAAGGAGCTTTGACTGTGTTTGTACTTGAGGCCCAGTATGTATAGTTTTTAATCTGTATTTATTGCGGAAAATCAAAAACATATCCTAACTTGTGCTGGGAAAAGAATAGATGCCACACCTATGCATCAGGTGGCATCCAGCTGGGCCTAACTCTTACTTAGGTGTAGTGTTGTGTCCATCCTGTTCCCACCTGTTCCAGCAGGTAGATGAGCTGATCTCTGGCCAGTCTCTTCAGCAGAGACAAGTCTGGGAGCTCCGGGGAGTCTCTCCTGGCACTGTGAGCCATTCTGGGCTAAAACAACAATAACCACGGAGCTAAAAAAGAGAACATATATGTAAAAAAATTATAATAAAATTTGTATGTATTACCTTTTAGGTTTTCCAGTGTAGAAATATAAAAAGTATATACACAGATGCTGTTGATAGAAAGAAATCAGTGCTGACGTGAAGCTCCTACAAGGTTAGCTTATTGGCTAAAAACAGACCTGTCAGCTTGAGTTACAAAGATAACCAGAAACGTAAAAACGTTAATACGGAAAATAAGCAATTTCTTAATGAATAATCTATAAGGCAAAAGAAAAAAGTTGTATTTTTTTATTTTTTTATAGCCGAAAAGTGAATCTATCTGAGTGGAGCAGCCATCGACTTCCCTTAGCTGACAGGGCGGAAATGATCATGTGAGCTGGTGTTTCCGTCCGGACCCAGTACAGGGCGGACCTACGCTAACTCAACCAACTCCTTTATTTACATTTAGCTATGGATTCAGAAGCGTCTTTATTGTTAGAAACCGTTAATTTTGCTGCGGAAAAACATCGTAAACAACGCCGTAAAGATCCAGAAGAAACGCCGTACATTAATCATCCAATCGGTTGGTAGGGATTATATTACAAGGGGAATTTAACTTTATTTGGTGAAAATTCACATTATACAGCCGAAAAAGACCAATATGAAAAAAAAATATTTAGTTTTATATTACTTGATAGCAAATTCCCGTCCTTTCAATGGTAATGCCGAGTTCGACAACAAGATCCCAAGACGGGAAAACATCAGCAATGATCTTAAAAACTGTAGCCGATCCATAAAGGATCTAATTCCGTGCTGTTCAAACCGGAAGAGAATTAGAACCACTGAAAAAAATGGAATTCTGATTTAAATCGTAGAATGTTGGCTTTAATCTTAATATTCTGACATTGTTTTCTCAAAATTCTAACTTTAATCTCATAATTCCGACTTTAATGACAGATATGTGAGTAAAAATTCTTACATTAAAAATCTGAATTCTTTTTGACCCAACTCTCTTCTGTTGTTTAAAGTTATTTTACAGAGAGAGAAATTATTAGCTAAATAAAAACACTAGAAAGAGGAACTGAAGTGATGTTTTAGGAACTTTAAAAAGTTGCACAAAATTAAATGTCTGCAAACTTCAATGAATATGGGATGTGGAATCATAAAGCATAATTTATATCTGTACATCTGCAGTCAGCATTCCACTTTTATGCACGATCAGTACTTGATAATTGCAGTGATGATGCCACCTGTTAGAGTTTTGTGTTTACTATATTTCCCCTTAAGCTGAAACCTCTAACATGTCTGATGCGCTTCTGTGTTTCAGGTGTAGCAAGAATCCTCAGCTATGAGGGAGGAGTCACAGATATCGAGGTTTTACAAGTACGTCCTCATCTGTCATCTCTCTGATACATTCGGCCCTTCTTGTCATGCTAAGCCCTTTGCCTCTGACATGCAGGCTGCTTTGCTTCACGACACCGTAGAGGACACAGACACCACCCCAGAGGAGCTGGAGGACAAATTCGGACCAATCGTAGCTCGAATTGTCCAGGAGGTGACAGATGACAAAAGTCTGCCGAAGCAGGAGAGGAAGCGCCTGCAGGTGGAGCATGCACCTCACTGCAGCCAACAAGCTAAACTGGTGAAACTGGCTGACAAGCTGTACAACCTGAGGGACCTGAACGCCTGCACGCCTGTCGGTCAGCACCTGAAAACAAAACATCTTTATCTGTGGAAGCTGTTGTTGTTCTTTTTTAAAGTGAATATTGCAGATTTAGTGCACAAACACTTCAAGATTACTGATTATGTGCAATTCTGTCCTGCTGCTCAGCTCTCCAGCGTTATTAAAATACCCTCATTACTTCCAATCTGACATCTAGAAATGTTTATTTATCTACTTAGCAATGCTCTCACAAAGGTCTGCAAACCTGGAAGAGACATTTCTCCAAAAGACGAAAGATGCTTCTACAAATTCACACCGCACTTTTCAGCTTTATTCCTAAAAACATGGCAATGACACGAATTCTTACAAAGTATTTTTGCTTTACTTTCTAGTGTAAATACCTTAGTGCGCTGAAAATAAGAAAAACTAACTTACAAGTAGCTTTTCAGCAAGATATGACAATAATTTCCTAAAATCGATGAAAAAGTCAATAATTCTGTGAAATTGATGAAAAAAAGCTATTTCCACTGGGCGATTATTTCACTTGCAGCAAAACAGTTTCCCATGTTACAAGCTAAATAATCTCCCAGTGAAACTAATTCTTTTTAATCAATTTCAGAAAATGATTGACTTAAAACAGATGTTGCTGAAAAGTAACTTTAAAGATATTTTAGTCCTTTTTTCAAATGTACTAAAATATTTGCGCTAGAAATTAGGTAAAAAATACTTTGCAGGATTTTGTGTTTTTGCAGTGAACAAGGCATTGTTTCACAACTATTGACAATTACCTGATGTCCATGTGAAATACATTTAAGTTTTAGTTACAAGACAAATTGTAAAGAATGTTCAAGAGATGTGAATACTTTCACCAGACAATTGATAATTGATCAATCCTAAACCATTGTCCTGGTAAAGACCAAAGGCTCTGCTTCAGTGGCACCACCATTTATTCACTTCAAGTGCAGTTTTAGTGTCCAGAAAACATATATATTCAGTTTTCACATGTTAACCCTCTTCTTGTTTCTCCGGCAGGTTGGTCGGCTGAGCGGGTCCAGGAGTACTTTGTTTGGGCCGCTGAGGTGGTTAAAAGTCTGAAAGGAACTAACTCTGCTCTGGAGGAGAAGCTGGAGGATCAGTTCAAACAGAGAGGAGTTCAACTCTGAAAGAACCGCCTCACTGCGCTGGAGAACGGACCGTTTACATCACTAATCAGATGCAATATCATTTACAAGCCATAAAAATAATCCTTTTTCCATATTTTGTGCCATGTGCTATGTCTGCTGTGTACTTTAGTAACATGTAACATGTAACTGTGATTTTATTTCTGAATATTAAGAACGCAACATTTTCCTGGCTCTTTTCTTTCATCAAACTTCCCCACCATTTATTGTGACACCTTATGCATCAGCCACTAAAAGATAAACATTCATTTTGGGCACAAAGGGAAGTGAAATATATCCTCGGGGCAAATATATTAAAGAATTGCCAATAAAATTACTCCAGTTTTACGTCTACAAACACATACTGTATACTGGGAGATATTTACTTGGAATTTTACTGCAAGTAAAATTCCAAGTAAATATGTCTTTTTTGCTAATGTTATAAGGTGAACAACGAAAGATTTAAAAATAAATGTTTAAATTAAGTCATTTTAGAGGTACCCAAAAGAAATTTGACACAAGTGTCTTTGATAATCTTTGTCAGCATTTAAGATGGCTAGTGTACACCTCCAAGAAAGAGGAAGAATTTTTATTTAACAGTTTGTTGGTTTTCAAGTAGAACCTTATGGATCCTGAGCTCAGGAGCCTTAAATAGATCATTTATGTGTTTATTTATTTCCTTTTATTCAAGTAGGAGCAAAATTATATTTAGTGAATTCAACTTTACAATCTTATGTAAGCGTGAAAAATAAACGACCTCCATTTACAGGATTCAAAGTGAGTTGAAATTGTAATTCCATTTATGCTGTTTGCTGTTACACGGAAGAATATAGGAGGAAAATATGCTTAGCAGCAAAAATAATGTTTAATTGGTATGTATGACTGATAAAATGGAATAATACTAATAACAGTAATAGTAATATTGCCATTTATTATCATTATCAACTTATCAACTGTATATTCTAATCAATATTACTATTTAACCAGGAAAATAATTTTTTTAACATTTTCTTTTGCGTTGTTTTCAACAACCACTGGGGGGCGTAAATCTACACTAAATCTACAACTTTCTCTCATTGAATATTTTATCTCAAGATTTTCCTCTAAAATACATTGAATATTTTTTTAAAAATTCACATTCCGCGCCACTAGGATGAAATAAATAATTATAAAATATTAATGTAAAGCTACGTGTGCTTCGGCAGCGGCGGAAACGTTTGTCGGAACAATTCCACTTCCTGTCCGTTCACGCGTTCTGTTGAACTTCCGTTTTGCAGCAGCAACGAGCTAGAGTAGCTAGTTGGAATATCGTTTTCATTTTTCTTCTGTCGGCTCGTTTATCGTTGACCAGGCAATCATGTCTAGTCACGAAGCCGCCAACATGAAGCTTCCGCCGATCCAGTCCACGGCCGGTGCCGTTCCCATCCGGAACGAGAAAGGTGAGCTTTTGTTGGTTAGCCATTCAGCTACATTAGCATCAGCTAATGTCACTGTTGGCACACAATACACGAAATGAACAAGTTACAGTGTTAGAGCTGGTTTGATAAAGACGTAATGTTAGATAAGTTGTTATGAAGAGCAATATTTTATGTCTTAAAATATGAGCATCCTGATTTTTAGGCTTTAGAAAGTGTTAATATGTCCAGATGCCGCACGGTGCCGATGGCTGCAAACAGGCTGGTCAATTGTGGTCAGGATGGATGTCAAACTCACGTCTGATGTTATTTCTGAGTGTCAAGCTTAGAATTTGCACATTTAAATATTTATTTTATGTTTTTATTTTGATTTTAAGGTGTTAAGTCAGTTGTTTATTTTTTGCTCTTTAGGTATCTGTTTATACATGTGGTAAGATGATGTCAGGCACCTTATTAATCTATCAGATGTCCAGACAGCCCCAAAAATCATGAAAAACACCAAAAATTCTTTAACATCTCCACTAGGAGTTTCCTCATGGTTCTGTTAAGTAGATTAAAAATGTTTGACTAAAGTCTGTTGTTAATTCCTGTTATGAAGTTTACTGTTTTCTGTGTAAGATATGTGCATGTCTAGTAATGTTTCAGGTCTAAAAACACAGACACAAGCTGACTAACTTATATTATAACTTTATTAATTAAGAGTGATGTTAGAACTTAAACTGGATTTGCTTTATTTTAATCATGTTTTGTGTAATTTTATATTTGTTTTCAATTGAGATCCTGTCTTTGTTATGCTCTAACATCAAGGTTTGGTTTTATATGCTGTTTTTATTTGCATAAGTCATTAGACAATGCAACTGACATCACAAAATAAATGTTAGTAAACCTTCACAGCTGTTGAGGGAAAAGTGTAAGATTTGAGTTTTGTTGATTTTAAAGTTGTACAAACTGATGTGTTTCTGCACCAATAATTTAAAGCCCCAAATAATTGTTGATCTTAAATTCTTGAGATTTTTCACTGTGGTGCAAAGGAAGGCAGAAAGAAATCAAGGGAATCAGTAGTCGTGGTTAAAGATTGGATCAATGACTTCTGACTGTATTCAGATTAACTTAATGTCAGCCATCTTGTTAATGTGCGTTACTCAGGTGAGCTCACCATGGAGAAGGTGAAGGTGAAGCGCTATGTGTCCGGTAAGCGTCCTGACTACGCCCCCATGGAGTCTTCAGACGAGGAAGACGAGGAGTTCAAGTTTGTGAAGAAGGGGGTGGAGGCGGAGCCGGAGGTGGAGCCACTGGAGGAGGACGTCTCCGACCCGCGTCTCCGGCGTCTGCTCAACCGGACCTCCGAGGATGTGGAGGAGAGGTACCGCCCCGGCACTCAGCTGTAACTCAAACTACCGGTGAATTCTGCAGAGTGAAGACGTTTCTCACTCGTTGGTTCTCAGGTTAGCGAGGCACAGGCAGATCGTTGAGCCTGAAGTCGTGGTCGAGAGCAGCGAGGACTCGGATGAGGGAACGTGGCATCCTGAGCGCGAAGACAGCAGCGAGGAGGAAGAGGAGGAGGAAGAAGTGGATGATGAGGTTAGCATTACACAAACGCCTCTGGGTTTTTTATCCTTTTCATCACGTTGGTCAAATTCTCACTGTCTGATCATCGTTCTGCAGGAAATTGAGCGGCGACGAGCGATGATGCGCCAGCGAGCGATGGAGCGGAAGAACGAGGAAATGGAGGTGATGGAGGTGGAGGAGGAGGTGAAGTCGGGGGCGGAGTCCGAGTCGGAGTCAGAATACGAGGAATACACGGACAGCGAGGACGAGGCGGAGCCGCGACTCAAACCGGTCTTTATTCGCAAGTAAGAACTCTGAAAACTGCAAAAACAAAATCTTCCCAAGCATGTTGGTCCTGGTTCTAGTGCAGATGTCTCAGAAATATAAAATAAATAAAAACTAACTTACAAGTACCTTTTCAGGAAGATGTAGGAGCTTTATCTAATAATTCCTTAATATTGATGAAAAAGTTCTAGTCCCGCTGGTAGATTTTCACTTATAACAAAACATTTTTCCATGTTCTAAGTGAAATAATCTGTCAGCGAACTTTTTTATCAATATTAATTATTTACTTAAATCAAGCTCGTATATGTTTCTGAAAAGTTACTTGTAAGTTAGTTTTGTTATATTTGAAGTGTAGAAAGTTATGTGCACAAAAATTAAAATGTTGTTTCTGCAGTGTAAAGATGTTTCTGGAAATAAAGGCATCAGTAATTTATCAGTATTTTTGTTTCTAATACAAATGTTTGATATTCTGTTGATGTCAAAAAAACACAACTTTGTAATTGTGATGTTGCCGTTAAATAAGAAAGGCAAATAGAATCACATGTGAATAAGTTTGTTGACAAGATAAGTCATTAGAAAACATGCAGCATCATCCTCATCCAACCACTTCCTGTTGTTTCTGTCAGTAGCAACATTCGGTTGTTGATCATGTGACTCATGATGACAAAAAGTGTTTCCATGCTAATTTCAACACAGACACAAAGAACCTCATCCTAATGCAAAAAACTTTATCGAAAAATGTGAGATTTTTATAAAAGTGATGTGTTTCACTTGTGTTACTTAGACAGAAGTAAAATTACTCAAATTGTTTGAAATTATTCTGAACATTTGGTTGAATATCAGGAAGTAATGAGTCCATAACTTGTCAAACTCTGACTGGTGGACAGGAAGGACAGAATCACGGTGGCGGAGCGCGAAGCCGAGGAGCTGAAGCAGAGGGAGCTGGAGGCCGAGGCCAAGCGGCAGGCGGAGGAGCGCCGCCGCTACACCCTCAAGATTGTCGAGGAGGAGGCCAAGAAGGAGTTCGAGGAGAACCGGCGC
The DNA here is from genome assembly GCF_000485575.1 of Poecilia formosa. NCBI lineage: Eukaryota > Metazoa > Chordata > Actinopteri > Cyprinodontiformes > Poeciliidae > Poecilia > Poecilia formosa. Next base: position 1,949,069 of record NW_006800038.1, read on the forward strand.
ACGCTGGCCGCTCTGGAAGCGCTGGACACGGACGGAGAGAACGAGGAGGAAGAGTACGAGGCCTGGAAGGTCCGAGAGCTGAAGCGCATCAAGAGGGACAGAGAGGCACGAGAAACGTGAGTAAACGGATCCGATGGAGTCGGTGAGACGCAGAGCAGGGTGGTGATTGGGTCTGTCTTCAGGATGGAGAAGGAGAAGGCCGAGATCGAACGATTCCACAACCTGACGGAGGAGGAGCGGCGGGCGGAGCTTCGGAACAGCGGCAAGGTCGTCACCAACAAGGCCCAGAAGGGCAAATACAAGTTCCTGCAGAAGTACTACCACAGAGGAGCGTTCTTCATGGTGAGCAGGACCACATCCTAATGAGTTAGCTGTTTATTAATATTAGCAATTTGTTATTGGGTAGTTTATCAATACTTTCTGCTACAACCGGCCCTTTAAAAACCAAAATGAAAATGAATTTTTATACTCCTGTTCTAGACTTAAACATCCTAAGACATTTTGTTGTTCTGTTGTTTTTAACTATAACATATTTTAAAGCGATATAAACCTTAAAAAATTTGAGTTTTCTTGTTTTAACGTGATATAAAAGTTGTTAAAACAAGATCTCTCTTCTGAATTTATTTCCAAACAAGTTAAGTGCTTCCGTGGCTTCTAGCTCAAAATCTGAAACTTTTCTTAAAGAAGCAGTATCATGTCAAATCAGTTTCCATTATGTTATTCTCTCATCAAATACACACCTGAAGTTTTGCTTAGACTTTGTTATGCATGTTTAAGAACTCCTTTAATCTCCATGGCAACCATTCATCTGTGCAAAACGCCTGGTTGGACCTAGCCCCGCCTTCGAGGTGCAGCTCCTCCTCAAAGCTGCAGTTTCCAAGCTTCTGAGGTTCCGGCCCACAAAGCAACCCGTTCAGCTCCTTCAGACTAGCCAGCAGATATTAGCAAACACCTGGTGGAGCTGCACATCAGCTGATCTCTTTATAGGAGCTTTTCAGAGTAACGCTGGCAGAAACATTGTTAAAGGGTTAATAGAGGAGCCATGTTGTGATGATTTCATGAAGGTGGAGGTTAAGAAAGAGCAGGAGTTTTTAAAGAGACAGAGGCCCAATTTCAAGGTGTTAAAATACAATGTAAAATTTCATTTAAGTCGTATGTGATACTTGGCACTGTGCTTAGAAAACTCCTAAAACCACCCGTAATTTTTTCATTGCCCGTCTTGCCCATTAGGTGGCAGTGTAGACACACCTGTTGTGCTTTTTTCTTCTAAACATTTGCTCTCCTTCCCAGAATGAGGAGGAGGATGTGTATAAGAGAGATTTCAGCGCTCCTACTCTGGAGGATCACTTCAACAAAACCATCCTACCCAAAGTCATGCAGGTGAGATTCGCTTGCATACCAGGAATTTACTATCCAGGTTCAGTTTTTTATTTTCTGACCGTTTTCGCTCCGACCAGGTGAAAAACTTTGGCCGGTCGGGTCGCACCAAGTACACCCACCTGGTGGACCAGGACACGACGTCGTTCGACTCGGCCTGGGCTCAGGAAAGCGCTCAGAACAGCAAGTTCTTCAAGCAGAAGGCGGCCGGCGTGAGGGACGTGTTCGATCGGCCCACCGTGAAGAAGAGGAAGACCTAAGATGATCCTGGTGAGCGCTGGAGGGAAGCCTGCGAGGTCCAATCCTTCTCCAAGCACATGAACTGATCGTCCTACTTTGATTCAGCTGGAATAATCGGCCTATAAGTCTAAAGAAGCAGCTGGATTTGTGTAATTTTGTAAATAACCTACCAGTTTACTTTTTGTGGAGTCTGTACAAGTACAGCTATTTGAATTAAACACACTTGTTTTTACACAATAATGAATTTTTATTTGGGAAAAAAAAAACAAAAAAAAACTGGAGGATTTGAGTGGGATCAGCTCCGCTGGATTGATCTGGTGAGCTTTGAGGTGGGGAGAAACAGTCCAGTGTGAGAATGTGTTCAGTTGGTCAGAGTCACCAGAGCTTCCACTACATTCCCCATGTGTTCCCTCAGGCTGCGCTCCGCCATGGACCGCGAGATCTCCATCTCCGACATCTGCACGACAAAAAAACGGCGAAGGTTACAATCCCAAACACAAGCAACACACTGGATTAAATGCTAATTAAAACAAAGAGTTGCTGTGTGAAATTAGATCCTTATATGTTTCCTTTGCATTAATAAAAAGACCATTTTTACAGTTTTGATCCATTTAAAGAGGCAACTAACACTAAAGCAGTGCAACGCCAGTACAATGACTTCCAGGGTGTCCATACATCCTTAAAAACGTCTTAAATTATTTTGGAAAAACTAGATCTCACTTCCTGTAGCGTGGACTCTACTGAGGTTTTAAATATTACCTGATGGCCAACGTTTGACCGTGATGTAGGGAAATTACGTAGGGAAACAACCATCCACTGCTAAGAGAGAAGAGCCGATCCAAACAAGATTCAAAATCCGTTCAATTCCTCCGCTTTGCTAAAACTACAGACAACAACAGCGCATAACAACAACGTCATCGGTCACGACATCAACTCCTGTTCTTTGATTGGCCCGTTAAAAATGATACCGGAGAAATTAAAGTAAACGGGGGAACTGTGAGAAGCGAGATTTTTATCGAGAACAGGACGGTACTGGCAAGGCAAGGAAAACGTATAAATTGGATGAAATACATTAATCACAGGTCGTACATTTTATGGTGGCATGACTATTTTACAGTCTGGTTTATATTTCAGGCAAACGTCTGAGTCGTGCACAAACATCTTTATTACGACTGGAAGCGGTTGAGGCTAACGCTAACATACCCGGGCTAGTTAGCTAACTTTTTGCGTCACTCATGGGTAAGTGTAAATTTACAGTAATGCATTCGTGTTCGCCACTGGCTTACTTCTATTGGCCACACATACAATTCATTCTGTGCAAAAACCCCCAAAAACTATGTAATATTTGCAGGTTTCTCTACATTTATGATTGTCATTTAATTCAGAAGAACTCGAAGTTTTAAATTCGAGTTAAACCTGCAGAAAAACGGTTGGGAAGCTGGAAACGACATGCCGGTTAAGAAGCCAAGGTTTGCGACCTGAGCAGGTAGCCTGACTAATTAGCCAGATATCAACTAATTAAGCTCAGTGTAATAAAAAGGAGTTCAGACAAATGCAAACTGCTACATACTTCAGTAGTGGTTTATGCTACTTTTCTTTTACTGCAACAGTAGGAAAAATATTTGTCAAAAAAAAATCTGATCATTATGCATCTTGTTCTTAAGAATTTTGGTGCAAAACGAAAGGGGGGGGAAATACTCCAACCATGGTATTTATTACTTAACGTTGTAGATTGAGACGTCTAAATTCACCCGACTCATCAAATCAAGGACCGATAGACAAAGCATGTGCAGCTATAAAAACCACATCTTAGTTTACCTGGAAAATGAAAACTTATCATTAACGCAAGTTATTTTTTGTCATTAATTACTACTATATTATGCATAAAATGCAGAGTTTTAAGTTTGCGGTCCAGATCACACAAACATCAAACCAAATATTCTGTCCTTGTCGAAAACAAATTAAATTGAAACACCTTCATATAAGATGTAAACCAGCTAACGATTGACTGATTATATGTGATATAATCTTAACAGGAAAATGAAATCTACTTACAATTAACTCAACATCCTCTTTCTTGATGGTGACTTTAGCCAGCTCTTTTTCTCTGACAATAAGCAGAACAATAATTAATCTCCAAAGCAAATTAAAGTGGATTTTTCCTGAGTCCTCAGGATAAAACAGAAAATATGTCACAAAAAGGTCATATCAGCACTAATCTTACCTCTCCTGTTTGGCTTTCTGTTCTCTGGATCTTCTGTCGCCGATCACCGACATCGCCTGAAAGAGTAGCAGTTAAGTGTTCATTTGGTTTGACTTGAACCAGTCGGCATCAGCAAAGAAAATAATTTTATTTCAACACTACACTTTTGTTATAAGCATGTTTATTTTCTGACATTACCTGACAGGTTTTTTTCTACAGCTCTTTAATCCACTTCTGCCTCATTTAATTGGCTACCATTTCATTTATAAATTTCACTTATTTAAAGCTGCAGTAACAGCTAATTAATGCTCAGTCCCACATTTTTATTTCATTTTCTATTTTAGAATTATTGCAAAACAAAATGTGTTTTGTGTAACACATGACATATTTAGTACAAAGAAAGAAAGAAAAAAGATACAGGTGTAAATATTTAAAGTGTACTCAATACACTTTAAATATAAATGTTAAAACTTTACCTGGCATAATACTAGACTTTTGATAGGAGTTATAAAGGATTTTAACAAAGCTACATTTAACTTTAGCTAAGAAACATCTAGCTAATTAACACTAAATGTCTGATGATAACACAACATTTCAAATATTTTAATGGTCATTTTTAGAAAAACTTCACAGAGATTTTAAAGCGAGCTTCTTTTAAGGATCGCTGACAAACAAACCGGGCTCTTCGGTTAGCAGCAGCCGCTCCAGCCGCATGTTTCTGGGTCGGCCCGTCGGTTACAGCCCGCAGCTCTCACCGTTTCCAGGTCCGAACTGGAGATTTCCTTTTCCTCCGCGTAGTCCGTGACTCGCTCCAAATCTGCGGCTCCGCTGTCATGTTTCCGAGGCTTTTCCACCGGCTTCCCGGTGCAGTTTTCCTCGGCTTCCAGGTCCAAATCAACGTCTCCCTCCGCTGCCATGTTGGATAGTTAGCCGGATCAAAAAGAAAGGTTCCGCTACGCGTCGGACAGAAAATGTGGTTGCACCGGAAGTAAGTTTCCAAGCTTTTAATTTGAGTGTAAAAAATAATGTAAACATAAAATATAAACGACTAAATGAAGAGCAATTTAAAAAGGATAATTTTACCTGTAAATACTTTTGATTAAAGTTAAGATGGTTTATGATGCTAAGCTGATTGTAACTAAGGGCCAAAGCTAACTTGTTTCTGCATAACTACTACATTTGGACCGAAATAAATGTATCCATCACAGGGCAAAACCTGATCCTCTTGCTGCAAGGTAGCAGTGCAAGCCGCCGACTAAAATCCAGAAAAGTTTAAGTTGATAAATGTCACAGTTAAGAGGAACATGAAGAAGAGACTAGACATCAAAAAATTTATTAAAAAACTTTTTGTTTGCCAAAACTTGTGTCTTGTGCTGCTAAGGCCTCACTTTCAGCATCACAACACACTCCAGAGACGTACAGCATCTCCACAAAACCCCTGCAGCAGAAAAGTCTTTCGGTTTTTTGCATGTCCACCATAAACTTGAAGAATGTTTAGTTTGGCATTGTTGTGAAAGAAAGACAACCAAGGACATAAGTAAAAACAATAATAAAAAGACAACAGCATGGTTTTTATGGATGTCAGTACCAAAGTGATTCCTCTCAAATGTGCTCATTGAGGTGAACCCAATTCTTCTGAACAGAAAAAAATAATCAAGCACCAAGTTGTAAATGAAAGACAACAGACACGTTGAAGGAAAGTGGTTCTGCTGATGGAGTAGATGATAGCTGGATAAGAGGAAGGGAGACTGTCTTGTGCTGTGCTTTTAGGTTTCCAGATGTGCTTGGAGATGCCAAACCAGACTGGTTGTTTCATCAACCCCCTGAAAAACAGAGACATATGTTTTTATTAAAGACGAAAATGTTTTATGACTGTTTTCTATGGTTATCCAGAAGGGTCAACAAAATGCAAAAATTCTATTATAAGAAAAGTTTGTTGTGGTTCTTTGTAGAACCACAACAAACTTTTCACAACAAAAAGGCACAAAGAACCACACGACTGTGTTGTGGTTCTTTGTGCCTTTTTTCTTGTGTTTTGGTTGGATCTTGTGGCTTTTCCTTGTGGTGTTGTTGCTTTTATTGTTGTATTGTGTCAATTGTATTGTAATTGCATTGTGGTTTTGTTGTTCCATTGTGATGTTTTCATTTTGTCAACCATTTTGGGTCACCATGGTTATCAATCTAAGAGCACAGTAAAAATCAAGGTTGTTGCCATAGTAAAATTCAGTACAAAGTCAACTGGTCATAAGAGATTAGCATTAAAAACAGTCATGAATAACAGGATAAAAAATACCTGATGCCTCATTGAACTGAAGTGGCGCTCCAAGCAGGCCTGGCTACCATGAAGGGAGGAGAAGCATCTCTGATGTGGAAAATGCTCCAGCATCATCAGCAGCAGGGTATCAGTGATGAACTCCATGACAGGCAAGGTTTTTTTGTTTTGTTTTTATATATAAATTAAAGCTTAAAATAATACTGAGTCACTTAAAATAATAACTATAAAGTCAGATGAGAATTATCAAGGTGTGTTACACCTAAATGTTCACCAAGTTCATATCGTCCTGACATCTCATGATAAGTCAAGCCTTTGTTTTAGTTCTTCGTTTATGAGGTTCTTCCCCTTCAGATCCTCCACTAGAACGTGCAACGCATTCTTTGCTCTCCGTTCCCGATCCTTGGCGTTCCTCATTTCTCTTTCCAGACTCTCGACTCTTTCCAAGGCCTCGCAGAGTTTTACCTTCAGATCACCCAAAGATGGAGGCAGTGCATAGGAGTGGTCCTAGTAAGACACAAGGATCAGCCATGGTAACACGACCACCAGACACAGACAGGCAGTGACCACTGATTCTGAGGGTTAATAAAGAAGAAATGGTCAGAACTCACTAAGTCAGGACAGGGTGGAGGTTCTTGTTTTGGTGGAGGCGGGGCACTCGCCACTTCCTGACTCTTTTCTTTCTTGGGTAAAGCCTTGGTTGTTTTAGCTGCCCGTCGCTGATTTGAAACACAAAATACTCAAAGAATGTTGCTAAACTAATTGAAAACATTTTCAACCCTTAAAGCCAAGTGATGCACCCACCTTTTTTGGAGGGGTAGAAAAACTGAAGATTGAAGGAACAACTCCCTCTCTGAGTCGGACAGTCTGTCCCGTCCTGTCAAAGTCCTCCTTTTTAAAGTGTTCACTGCAGAGCCTGGTAGATGTGTTGGGAGAGAAGCCCTTCCTCCTGACAGCTTTCACCCATCGTTTTCTCAGGTTCGTTTCTTTTGGGAACCTATCGAGTGTTAAAAAAAAAAAAACGGTTAAACAGTTAACACCAAAACCTAAAGTTTTTAATCAATGAATCAAGGTTTTACGAATCAAACTCTGTTTTATAGGCATAAAGTAGTTATGTTAAGGTTTGAGCTGAGCATATACTCAATTCAACTTTAAAAATACTTTATCAGAAAAAAATATAAATAAAAGTCCAGAAAAAGAACCAATCAGAGGTAACATAACAGCGTTAATGTCAGATATAAGATAGTTAAGCCTTAAAAGTAATCCTTGTTTGAGTTTCAATAACTGACCAAATGTTTCACAATAACAAATTGTATAATTGTATATTCATATTGTTTAGTTGTAGTTTTTGAAGTGTACCCAATTTAATGTGGACTTGATTTTAAAAAGTTGCTCTTGATGTTATGTTTTCTAGAATCTACGACTGGTGTAGAATGGTTATCTCTAGGTTGAAAAAGCCAAATCCCATGAAAAGTTGCAAACACGAAAAGTTGCAACCACCACGCCCCCCCCCACCGCATCCATCCCCCAAGAAATTCTTAAAATCTCAATTTCATAAGTTTTTAGGCATTAAGTAGAGGTTCTACCAATTGTAGACTGTGTGTTGTAGAATGTGCAATTATTATACGACATTTAAGTCTAGGTTTGACCATTTTAAATATATTATATTTCGATCTAAAGCGCAACGAAGGTAGTCCAGGATCCTTAAATGCAGCGGAATAGCCCTTTTTCTGAAGCTAAGAAGGATGCTAACTTCAGTGTCGTCCAGGACAGCTGGTTAGTTCAGGGCTATCTAGTTTAACCTGGCACATAGATTTATTTCTCTAAAAGCCCAGTTTTCATAGACAGCATCAAAGAGAGCGCCAACTTCTCGATAAAATCAAAAGATGAGTAGAAAATTTTGGAATTTGAGCGCGGAAGTTGACACTTTTGTTCATGACGTCAACCCATCAAAACAGTCCAAACACGGTGATTATTCAGCCTCACCTGTGAAAGGTGACGCCCGAGGTTCTGGTCTGGACCGTACAGCGCTTTGTACAATCCAACGCAGCACACGAATGAGGCATCTTGCTCGAAAAAGTTTAAAATATCAGCGCTAAGTGTTCTTCTCGAGGTTTTTCACAGCTGCAAGGCCACTCACAATATGGCGGGGTCGCTTACGTAGAAGAAGAGAGCTCCGCGGGGAAACGGAAACACATGATCTGTCACTTCCGTTCATTTCAAAGTAGAAAAAATGCAGCTATTTGTGGCGGGAATGTAGGTTGGAACCAGTGACGTGCGGTCAGGGGAGGCAGGTGAGGCAGAGCCTCACCTGTCATCATGGAAAAATAACATACAATAATAAAATCATTTATATTGCTATTTTCACCCTGTGGTTTGTACTATAAAGTACCTATTTTTTACTTAGCTTAACCAATTCTGATTATTTTTTCTTCAAAATCGCTGGATTTTCGCATTTTCCCATTCAAATGCTCAGAAGCGAAACAGGTGTTATGCCCAAAAACGCATACCTGCCCAGAAATGCATCCCCTGTCGCGGGAGCGCGCATCGCTCTAAACTCTCGCATATTGATGAGAAAACGGACTGAAATATGACCGAAGAGGAAATTTTAAAGATATTTGTAACATTCTCACGTTTCTTAACCATGTAATCCCTAAAACGGTGGGTTTTATTTCGCAAATTACTTGAAATAAATACGGTTTTTACACCTTTATTGACATGAGTCGAACTTTTTTTCTGTCAGTGTTGAAAATGTTCTTCGCTAATGGTTTGAAATTCTCTGCTTTTTCTTTTGACACCATAATAGCTTAAAAGCATTACAAAACAGAGGCCCGTTATGTACAACGTTTTATATCATGCTTAATTTTCTAGTCTATTAATGCAGGAGGGATTTTTAAAGGCATTTTAATTCATGAGCCTGAAAATATTTGCATCCGTCGTGTTGATATGAAACTTATAGCAGTAGATCAGAGAACAAGTGTCATTATGTAGAAAAGGTGAAATCCCTCTCAACTCATTATTTCTTCAAGTTAGCACAGGGATGCACTTTTTGGCAATATGGATTTTGAGCCTGCCAAAATATGCATCCCCTCTCTATTCTCCTGAAATATCATCCTATTGATATAAAACTTATACCAGCAGGTGTTGGAACTATTATAAATACCACAAATCTTTTCCTTTACTGTCATCTGTTTAAGGATTGATGACGAAAATGCAGTAACCGGATTGACCCGCTGACTGTCCGGATTACTGAAGTCACACTGTGTTCCTCCCTGTGCTATTCCTGTCTGTTTTAAGAGGTTTATTTGTTCTCCAACCACAGATTTCCTGCCTCCAGACGTTTTTAGGTCTTTCATGTACTTGAGCTTTAACAATCCACCCGTCTTAATGAGATTAAAGGAAAGGGAAACCTGTTGGAGTTGAATACCCCGAGCAGGACTGAAAACCACATCAATGCTCTTTTGGCCTGGTGCTTCAGGAGATGTGCGTGGAGGTGAGGGACCTGAGAAATGGCATCGGGTCCCCTGAGAAGTCATTGCCGTTGCACGAACCCCTTCATCCTGCTCTATGACTGATGGCTGTTTGACTGTTTGGAACCTGCTTTACTCCCGGCCCCAGGAATAGGATGACTGGACGCTTGCTTCGAGCTCAGGTGAGGCTGACTCTGCTCAGGTTTTCATTTTTAAGAAACTATCTTCATACAAACGTTCCAGTACTTCAGGTATTCACCTGCCTTTGCTTGATATTTTAGCCCACCAATCCTTTGAACCTAATCAGTTGTTTGTTTAAATTGTATTGTCTTATAAAGTGCAGCAGGTCACATGGGATTATTCCACATAAGATCTTTGCCAAGTGTGTCCTTTGTCAAGCCACAAACTGCATCCACACACCTCCATTCTAAGACAAGAAACATCCAGTTCTCACTCATTTTGTGTGAAATTTTACAAATTACATCATGTTCCCTAATGTAGAGAAAGAGTTGTGTGTGCTGGGAAGCAGAACAAGATGCATTCCTTCAAAAGATTACATTTCTAAAGATGAAACTGCTAAGAGAGCTTTTAGCAGCTTGTTCCATGTGAATCCCACATCATAATGATGCCACCACCAGGTTTGACAGTTGAAACAGGGTTTTTGCATTTAAAATTGTCACCTTGACTCCTCCAAATTAAAAAGTATTTGTATTTTCAGACTTTTGTCCCTGCCCCATTGTCAACATGATAAACATAAAAAAATAAAATAAGTTTTATCCATCTGATGAAGAGATGAAACTCTCTCTAAAAATGCTTACAACTGCCTATTTTAATATTTCAAACTCCAAATATATGTTAACATGCATTGACACACACACTGGGAAACAACCTTGGCGCTACCACAGAAGCTAACATCCACAGTCTTCCTGCTCTTCGACGTTCAGCCAATCACTGCTAAGGAAAATAATTGCCGCTCCTAGATTGGCTGCTTTGAAAGTAGCAGTCAGTAGCATTATGCGTTTGAATTTTAGCTTTCCAAGCTGAATTTGTTTGAATATTTTAGATATGCTCAACAAAAAGTGCAAATTGGCAAGATTGTCATGAATAATTTGGAGTTAATGTGTGCTCCTTAGAAAAATATGATAATCTACAAATACTAAAACATTAATAAGTGAAGATCTACTCTACATAGATAGAAATATACATATGTATTTTCATACATCTATGTAGGTTCTGTTGTTAAGAATTACAACCTCTGTAAAAGCAATCTGAAAATTTTTGGTGAACCATGATATTTTTACATAAACAGTGGTTAAACATGGGCTGAAAACCCTGTAAAATGTGTAAGAAGTCAGAAAAGTCTTAAAGATCTCCCCCTGATTGAGGCAACCGTTCTTTTCTGTCAGGTCTCATGGCTTGTGGAGTTGGCTAATGAAGCTCTACATTTACCAGAACAGTACATTTTTAATTTCTGGTTTCCATTCATTCCCCAAAGTCCTTTTGCTTCGGTTGAAATTAAGTTGTAGGTAAGTTTGAAAGTGTCGTTTTGTACCTGGTTTTACTGAACTAATGGACATTATTTTACACCTTCACATGGTCCATAACATTCATGTTGCCATCGCTGGGCACATGAATGACCAAAGTTATTTTCATGCCACGTTTTTCTTTTGTTTTGTTTTTTGTTTTTTTCCAAGAAAGATTCATGTTGGTGAATTTAAAAGATTATTTTGATTGCAAATCTGCACTGGGTAAAATGATCATATTTTTGTTGTTATTCCATTTGGACTAATTTGCTGTGATTCTTTCATAAATGTGGATCAGTTGGGTTGTTGCTAACATTTGGTGTGAATTTAGGCCCAATTAGAAATACATTTACCTTTTACCTCCACGTAGGAGAAGACGTCACAACGACCAAGAAAAATTAATGGCTGTAAAAGATCACAATAAAGTTTTAATTGGAAAGAAAAAAAATTGGAGAAATAGTTGAAATCTTTTACCCTGTACATCTGGAAGGTCTAGTTATTTGATGGTATAATTATAATAAAACTCATACCACAGATAATTGTAGCTCTTTAAGCTTTGTACTTTTGACAATCTGACTTTTTTTGAGTGAAAACTTGCTAATAATTACAAGCTAAGAATCTTCTGAAGGAACCAATGAAAGCCGACTGCAGTGGAAACTGGTGCAGTTTGAAATCGTCTTCAGGGTGTTGAGTAACAAGGCAGCAGATAAAAAGACGTTTTTCCTCAGACTATGAACACGACGTCATGAATGGGTTCACTGGGTTTCTGTTCCTACTGGTTATTTACTCTGCTGATTATTTACTCACAGTAAACAAATAAAAACAGGACCGTTAGTTTTAATCCCGTTTAGGAATACTACTTAATGGGTAATGAGTGGATCATTTTTCCTGCCTCCTTCTCCTGTTTCCCAAACAAGGCTTGGCCTGCATCCAGCTTTTATTACGCAAGCCTATTGAAACCATAGATCGAGCGCGTTCACTCATGCGGCCATTTGCATCTCCTAATTTGTTTTTGTTTGTTCTCTTTGGCACTTCCTCCTCTCCCACAAGGCAGCAGCAATTATCCGTGAGCGAACGGGCCCCCAGGAATGCCGGGTTGCAGACTGGACTCAGAACAACACGCGTTTGCTGCCTGGAATCGCTGCTTTACACCCAGTTCAGGCTGCAGCAAACAAATCATATTACGTAAAACAATGGCTGCTTTTGAAGCCAGAGGAGACGCTTCTGGAAACAAATGTTGCAATTACCTTTACTGGCTGATTTATGCAAACAGGTGCATGTTTCTTATTGCGTCATTTATCATGAATATGTTTCCACTGCAATAACACAAAACCTTACAAATTATATTGGTCTCGTTTCTAGTGCATATATCTTAGTATACTTGGAAAAAAGACTAAAATAACTTAAAAGTAACTTCCTAGTAAGACATAGGACATTGTTTTAAGTCAGTAATTGATGAAAAAGTGCCAGTTTTACTAGCAGATTATGTCACTTTATCGTGGGGAAAATGTCTTGTTACAACTGAAATAAATCTGCCAGTTGAACTTTTACTTTTTAAAATAAATATTCAGTTATTTTTGACTTAAAACTATTCAATCTTGATGAAAAGTTGTAAGTTAGTTTTGTATGGCGCCGTATTAGTGTCTTTTTAGATAGAACAGAGATTAATTTAATAAAGTTTCTTGAAAAACATGAAAATTTCTGAGCTTCAAAATTCAAAGATTTGCGACCAAAAAACTCAGAAATTTTGAGATTAATCTCTAAAATTTTCTAGAAAAAAACTAGGAAAATTTCTGAGCTTGTAAGATTGGAAATTTTTGACTTTTGGAAATTTCAAAGATTCAAAAGTAGAAAATGTTCTACTTTTGAATCTCAGAAATTTCCAAGTTTTTTCTAGAAACGTTCTGAAATTAAACTCAGTGTCTTGTTATATATATGAAATAATCTGTCATTGGCACTAGAACTTTCTCATCAGGTTTAATGAATTATTGACTTGAAACAATCTCATATTTCTTGTTGAAAAGTGATTTATAAGTCAGTATTGTCTTAGTTCAATGTACTAAGATATTTACACTACTTTCAAAATTACTTGGTAAGATTTTGTGTTTCTGCAGTTCCTGCAGTACAACTAAATATTAAAAAGTAAAAGAGGAATCACTTCCTAATTACCAGATGCTTCATCTTTTCTGTGCATGTTGCTTCATAAACAGATTTAACTTAAATATCTAAACTCAGGCTTTCTTTGAATCCCTGAACCGAGTCGCTCTGACATCTCAGCAACATTTACTTGTTTTTATTTATGTACTTAAAACTTCCTTTTTGCCAAACTGAGTTTAACGTTTCCTCTCTGCTGTTGCTTGAGGCCACTGTTGTGAGCCTTGTTGGTTTTTAGATCTTTGTTGGTGTCGGAGGAGGTAATCTGAACCTCCTGCTGGTGGAAACTTCTTAGGGAAATAGAAACATGTTGGACGGTTTTTCTCGCTGGTGAATTGAGTCTCTGTGGTTCCTTGGATTCTCATGCTGATGTGACTTTATTCTGAATCTCTGAATTTAATTTTGCATTTCTTTGCGGCTCTTTTAAGGTATTTTTGCAGTTCTTTCCAATAATTTAAATTTGTCATTTTTATATATGTTACACTTGTTTTGCGGTTTGGATTTATAGTTTGGTCATTCTGCTCCTCAGCATTTTTTGGGACTCATTTTAGATTAACTCACAGCTTATTAGGACCACTGTAGATCCAAAACCAAAGAATAAATTTATGCCAAAAAAATCTGAAATTTTGAGATTATCAGAAAAAAGTGAAAATTTCTGATTTAAAATTTAAAAAGTTACGACTTTTGAAAATGTCAGTTTCAAAAGTAAAAACGTTTTGATTTTTTCGAGGAAATTTTTGAGATTGTCAAAATTTAGAAATCTCAAAATCTCATAAAATAAGTTCCTGTTTTACTGAAAGGTTTTGTGTAAGTTAGATCTGTGTGATGGAGTATTTATGCCAAGAAAGGAGTAAATTTAAAAATACATTTCTGAGCTTGAAAAGTCAAACCTTTGAGACAAAAATCTGAGATTCATTTCACATATTTTCTAGAAAAAACATGGAAATTTTCTGAGGTTGTAGATTCGAAAATTTTCTTCTTTTGAAACTCAAAAATNTTTCACAATTTTGTAATTTATCATTGTTTATTAAACTCTGAAAGCTGTGTGGCTTTGTTAATATTCTGTCCTAGAATGCGGTAAGATGTGCCCTTTTTTTTTTTGAGCACCTGCCCCTTTAGTGGTCTCTGCACGGCCCTGTGTACAACGTTTTATATCATGCTTAACTTTCTAGTCTATTAATGTAGGAGGGATTTTTAAAGGCATTTTAATTCATGAGCCTGAAAATATTTGCATCCGTCCTGTTGATGTGAAACTTATAGCAGTAGATCAGAGAACAAGTGTCATTATGTAGAAAAGGTGAAATCCCTCTCAACTCATTATTTCTTCAAGTTAGCACAGGGATGCACTTTTAGGCAATATGGATTTTGAGCCTGCCAAAATATGCATCCCCTCTCTATTCTCCTGAAATATCATCCTATTGATGTAAAACTTATACCAGCAGGTGTTGGAACTATTATAAATACCACAAATCTTTTCCCTTACTGTCATCTGTTTAAGGTTTGATGACGAAAATGCAGTAACTGGATTGACCCGCTGACTGTCCGGATTACTGAAGTCACACTGTGTTCCTCCCTGTGCTATTCCTGTCTGTTTTAAGAGGTTTATTTGTTCTCCAACCACAGATTTCCTGCCTCCAGACGTTTTTAGGTCTTTCATGTACTTGAGCTTTAACAATCCACCCGTCTTAATGAGATTAAAGGAAGGGGAAACCTGTTGGAGTTGAATACCCCAAGCAGGACTGAAAACCACATCAATGCTCTTTTGGCCTGGTGCTTCAGGAGATGTGCGTGGAGGTGAGGGACCTGAGAAATGGCATCGGGTCCCCTGAGAAGTCATTTCCGTTGCACGAACCCCTTCATCTTGCTCTATGACTGATGGCCATTTGACTGTTTGGAACCTGCTTTACTCCCAGCCCCAGGAATAGGATGACCGGACGCTTGCTTCGAGCTCAGGTGAGGCTGACTCTGCTCAGGTTTTCATTTTTAAGAAACTATCTTCATACAAATGTTCCAGTACTTCAGGCATTCACCTGCCTTTGCTTGATATTTTAGCCCACCAATCCTTTGAACCTAATCAGTTGTTTGTTTAAATTGTATTGTCTTATAAAGTGCAGCAGGTCACATGGGATTATTCCACATAAGATCTTTGCCAAGTGTGTCCTTTGTCAAGCCACAAACTGCATCCACACACCTCCATTCTAAGACAAGAAACATCCAGTTCTCACTCATTTTGTGTGAAATTTTACAAATTACATCATGTTCCCTAATGTAGAGAAAGAGTTGTGTGTGCTGGGAAGCAGAACAAGATGCATTCCTTCAAAAGATTACATTTCTAAAGATGAAACTGCTAAGAGAGCTTTTAGCAGCTTGTTCCATGTGAATCCCACATCATAATGATGCCACCACCAGGTTTGACAGTTGAAACAGGGTTTTTGCATTTAAAATTGTCACCTTGACTCCTCCAAATTAAAAAGTATTTGTATTTTCAGACTTTTGTCCCTGCCCCATTGTCAACATGATAAACATAAAAAAATAAAATAAGTTTTATCCATCTGATGAAGAGATGAAACTCTCTCTAAAAATGCTTACAACTGCCTATTTTAATATTTCAAACTCCAAATATATGTTAACATGCATTGATACACACACTGGGAAACAACCTTGGCGCTACCACAGAAGCTAACTTCCACAGTCTTCCTGCTCTTCGACGTTCAGCCAATCACTGCTAAGGAAAATAATTGCCGCTCCTGGATTGGCTGCTTTGAAAGTAGCAGTCAGTAGCATTATGCGTTTGAATTTTAGCTTTCCAAGCTGAATTTGTTTGAATATTTTAGATATGCTCAACAAAAAGTGCAAATTGGCAAGATTTTCATGAATAATTTGGAGTTAATGTGTGCTCCTTAGAAAAATATGATAATCTACAAATACTAAAACATTAATAAGTGAAGATCTACTCTACATAGATAGAAATATACATATGTATTTTCATACATCTATGTAGGTTCTGTTGTTAAGAATTACAACCTCTGTAAAAGCAATCTGAAAATTTTTGGTGAACCATGATATTTTTACATAAACAGTGGTTAAACATGGGCTGAAAACCCTGTAAAATGTGTAAGAAGTCAGAAAAGTCTTAAAGATCTCCCCCTGATTGAGGCAACCGTTCTTTTCTGTCAGGTCTCATGGCTTGTGGAGTTGGCTAATGAAGCTCTACATTTACCAGAACAGTACATTTTTAATTTCTGGTTTCCATTCATTCCCCAAAGTCCTTTTGCTTCGGTTGAAATTAAGTTGTAGGTAAGTTTGAAAGTGTCGTTTTGTACCTGGTTTTACTGAACTAATGGACATTATTTTACACCTTCACATGGTCCATAACATTCATGTTGCCATCGCTGGGCACATGAATGACCAAAGTTATTTTCATGCCACGTTTTTCTTTTGTTTTGTTTTTTGTTTTTTTCCAAGAAAGATTCATGTTGGTGAATTTAAAAGATTATTTTGATTGCAAATCTGCACTGGGTAAAATGATCATATTTTTGTTGTTATTCCATTTGGACTAATTTGCTGTGATTCTTTCATAAATGTGGATCAGTTGGGTTGTTGCTAACATTTGGTGTGAATTTAGGCCCAATTAGAAATACATTTACCTTTTACCTCCACGTAGGAGAAGACGTCACAACGACCAAGAAAAATTAATGGCTGTAAAAGATCACAATAAAGTTTTAATTGGAAAGAAAAAAAATTGGAGAAATAGTTGAAATCTTTTACCCTGTACATCTGGAAGGTCTAGTTATTTGATGGTATAATTATAATAAAACTCATACCACAGATAATTGTAGCTCTTTAAGCTTTGTACTTTTGACAATCTGACTTTTTTTGAGTGAAAACTTGCTAATAATTACAAGCTAAGAATCTTCTGAAGGAACCAATGAAAGCCGACTGCAGTGGAAACTGGTGCAGTTTGAAATCGTCTTCAGGGTGTTGAGTAACAAGGCAGCAGATAAAAAGACGTTTTTCCTCAGACTATGAACACGACGTCATGAATGGGTTCACTGGGTTTCTGTTCCTACTGGTTATTTACTCTGCTGATTATTTACTCACAGTAAACAAATAAAAACAGGACCGTTAGTTTTAATCCCGTTTAGGAATACTACTTAATGGGTAATGAGTGGATCATTTTTCCTGCCTCCTTCTCCTGTTTCCCAAACAAGGCTTGGCCTGCATCCAGCTTTTATTACGCAAGCCTATTGAAACCATAGATCGAGCGCGTTCACTCATGCGGCCATTTGCATCTCCTAATTTGTTTTTGTTTGTTCTCTTTGGCACTTCCTCCTCTCCCACAAGGCAGCAGCAATTATCCGTGAGCGAACGGGCCCCCAGGAATGCCGGGTTGCAGACTGGACTCAGAACAACACGCGTTTGCTGCCTGGAATCGCTGCTTTACACCCAGTTCAGGCTGCAGCAAACAAATCATATTACGTAAAACAATGGCTGCTTTTGAAGCCAGAGGAGA
The DNA here is from genome assembly GCF_000485575.1 of Poecilia formosa. Classification (NCBI taxonomy): domain Eukaryota; kingdom Metazoa; phylum Chordata; class Actinopteri; order Cyprinodontiformes; family Poeciliidae; genus Poecilia; species Poecilia formosa. The sequence goes on from NW_006800038.1 coordinate 1,966,821, forward strand.
CGCTTCTGGAAACAAATGTTGCAATTACCTTTACTGGCTGATTTATGCAAACAGGTGCATGTTTCTTATTGCGTCATTTATCATGAATATGTTTCCACTGCAATAACACAAAACCTTACAAATTATATTGGTCTCGTTTCTAGTGCATATATCTTAGTATACTTGGAAAAAAGACTAAAATAACTTAAAAGTAACTTCCTAGTAAGACATAGGACATTGTTTTAAGTCAGTAATTGATGAAAAAGTGCCAGTTTTACTAGCAGATTATGTCACTTTATCGTGGGGAAAATGTCTTGTTACAACTGAAATAAATCTGCCAGTTGAACTTTTACTTTTTAAAATAAATATTCAGTTATTTTTGACTTAAAACTATTCAATCTTGATGGAAAGTTGTAAGTTAGTTTTGTATGGCGGCATATTAGTGTCTTTTTAGATAGAAAAGAGATTAATTTAATAAAGTTTCTTGAAAAACATGAAAATTTCTGAGCTTCAAAATTCAAAGATTTGCGACCAAAAAACTCAGAAATTTTGAGATTAATCTCTAAAATTTTCTAGAAAAAAACTAGGAAAATTTCTGAGCTTGTAAGATTGGAAATTTTTGACTTTTGGAAATTTCAAAGATTCAAAAGTAGAAAATGTTCTACTTTTGAATCTCAGAAATTTCCAAGTTTTTTCTAGAAACGTTCTGAAATTAAACTCAGTGTCTTGTTATATATATGAAATAATCTGTCATTGGCACTAGAACTTTCTCATCAGGTTTAATGAATTATTGACTTGAAACAATCTCATATTTCTTGTTGAAAAGTGATTTATAAGTCAGTATTGTTTGAGTTCAATGTACTAAGATATTTACACTACTTTCAAAATTACTTGGTAAGATTTTGTGTTTCTGCAGTTCCTGCAGTACAACTAAATATTAAAAAGTAAAAGAGGAATCACTTCCTAATTACCAGATGCTTCATCTTTTCTGTGCATGTTGCTTCATAAACAGATTTAACTTAAATATCTAAACTCAGGCTTTCTTTGAATCCCTGAACCGAGTCGCTCTGACATCTCAGCAACATTTACTTGTTTTTATTTATGTACTTAAAACTTCCTTTTTGCCAAACTGAGTTTAACGTTTCCTCTCTGCTGTTGCTTGAGGCCACTGTTGTGAGCCTTGTTGGTTTTTAGATCTTTGTTGGTGTCGGAGGAGGTAATCTGAACCTCCTGCTGGTGGAAACTTCTTAGGGAAATAGAAACATGTTGGACGGTTTTTCTCGCTGGTGAATTGAGTCTCTGTGGTTCCTTGGATTCTCATGCTGATGTGACTTTATTCTGAATCTCTGAATTTAATTTTGCATTTCTTTGCGGCTCTTTTAAGGTATTTTTGCAGTTCTTTCCAATAATTTAAATTTGTCATTTTTATATATGTTACACTTGTTTTGCGGTTTGGATTTATAGTTTGGTCATTCTGCACCTCAGCATTTTTTGGGACTCATTTTAGATTAACTCACAGCTTATTAGGACCACTGTAGATCCAAAAACAAAGAATAAATTTATGCCAAAAAAATCTGAAATTTTGAGATTATTATCAGAAAAAAGTGAAAATTTCTGATTTTAAATTTAAAAAGTTACGACTTCTGAAAATGTCAGTTTCAAAAGTAAAAACGTTTTGATTTTTTCGAGGAAATTTTTGAGATTGTCAAAATGTAGAAATCTCAAAATCTCATAAAATAAGTTCCTGTTTTACTGAGAGGTTTTGTGTAAGTTAGTTCTGTGTGATGGAGTATTTATGCCAAGAAAGGAGTAAATTTAAAAATACATTTCTGAGCTTGAAAAGTCAAACCTTTGAGACAAAAATCTGAGATTCATTTCACATATTTTCTAGAAAAAACATGGAAATTTTCTGAGGTTGTAGATTCGAAAATTTTCTTCTTTTGAAACTCAAAAATTTTAAAGTTTTTTCTAGAAAATTTCCGAGTTTTTTGGTGGAAACTTGCTCCTCTTTTTTCTTCAATCTACAATGGCCCCATTACACCATCATACAAATTTCTATCAGGTTTGTCCTTTGTTGTTTTTTTCTTTTTTTTATTTCCACACCTCAGTTTGGTCAGTTTCTGTCTTCAGTACCTGGTTGACTTTTCTTCACTCCATTAGAGAATTTTTGGCAATAAAGTCTGATGAGCAAGAAAATTGGTAAAAATGCCAGTTCTAAGAAATGCTAAATTGTGACCCGTCGGGTTTTCTCCTCGCTCTCTTCCCATCCGTCCGGGTCAGGCCTGTAATCCTGCGGCTGCAGATTTACTAGAAGGTTCTGGGAGAGTCTCGGTTCACTGGGTCTGTAAGTCCAAGCCTCTTAGCTGAGTGTGAAGCTCTGACGCTTCCTTCTTATTTAACCTCCTATTTGTCTGGCACTTCCACGAAAGTGAATCTGGACAGACTGAGACTCTTACGGCACAGACAAAACAACAACAACAACAACAACATCATCAACAGTTTAAAGCAACTGCAGGGGGAGAAAATACGTTTAAAAATCAAAAATCAGCTTCATTCTGCAGCTAATCAGCTGTTTCTCTTCTAAAATGTTGTAGTCGGATGAAAAGGACTGTTTAGTGCTTTCAGAAGATTTAAAACGAGTTCTTCTGTTTTTGCATTTTTTTACACTTAAATGTTTCAAATCATGAAAATATCTTAATATTGGACAAAGGTAACTGGAGTCCAAAAATCTAAATAATAAAAGGAAATAATAGTTTAATTCACTATGGAGAAAAAGATCAATCCAAATAATCATGTTCCTAATTTAAAAAACGAATCTGCTGAATCCTGAATTAACTGATTAAATTACAGTTTTTATTGATTCAAGTACTTTTAAATTAGCAGGTTTCAGAAAGCCTCATCATATAAAAAAATCATTTTCAAGACAGTTGGACAATAACTAGTTACATTCACTCAATTACATTTACTTTAGTAACTTTTTGGAGAAAATTTACTTATAGTATTACTTTACTACGGCGTACTTTTTACTTTTACTTGAGTAAAAATGTGTTGAAGTAGTTTTACTCTTACTTGAGTCCTTTACCCTCCTCTAACAGTGGTACAGCTAGTGTGTGAAAATGACAAAGACAAGATCTGAGAACAGAAATGCTTGTGAATGAACAGAACCAGGCGGTTCTGTTTCACCGTCGGATCAGAACTCAGAGGATGAAATGCAGTGAAACCCGCCGGACCGTCTCTGGGCGGCTCAGCCACAGAAACAGGCTGCAGCTTTTAAAATGTGGTCTGGGCCGATGAAGGTCATCCTGACGGAGAGGAGGGCTGAGCAGCACCAGGATTATCCCGCTGCTCGCCCCGCCGCACACTAACCCAAATCTAATCTGGCTCCCTCTCTTCCAGCTCATCATCATCATCATCATCATCATCGTTGCTCTGCAGACCACAGAGCGTTTATGAACACATTCACCTCCAAACTCAGCTCAAGATAAAAGATGTAAATCTAAAAGACTGCAAAGATTTACTCAGCTTTAACAGAATCAAAGTTTGAAAACAGTAGAAAAGTTTTCTCTGTTATGTTGCAACAAAAACAAGCAGAAGAAATGTTTCATTTCTGAAATCTGCACTGACCTGAACTCTGCAAACAGTCTATCTTTTACTTTTTCACAGTATTTTAAAGCTCTTTGAACCGCCTGGCTGCTGAAATGTGCTTTACAAATAAACTTGAGTGATTGACTGAAAACAAGCTTTATGTGACCAACAAATAATTACACATTTTCCCATAAGTGAAATAATCTGCCTGTGGAACTAGAACTTTTCCATCAATTTAAGGAATTATTAACTGAAAACAAGCTCCCATATCTTGCTGAATATTTACTTGTAAGTCATTTTAGTCTTTTTTCAAGTGAACTAAGATATTTGAGCAGAAACTCGACCAAAACACTTGGTCAGATTGGCTGGAGGCCTGTGGAGGGTTAAAGCATCCAGCGCTTCGTGTGGAGAGGAAGATGTTCTGCTGGGGGAAGGGACAGAACGGACAGATGGGACGAACACATGGTCCATGTCAAACTCCCCTCCCTGCTTTAATCTGACCGGTCCGGGGGGGGGCGAGGGATGAGGGAGGGAGGCCGCCGGGTTTCGCCTCCACTTCTCCCTCTCCTCTCTCCTGGCAGCAGCCGACACAGCCACAGAGCGAACAGAGCAGGACATGGGCAACAAAGCAAGCGGTTCTGCTGCCAGGCGGTGCGGCCGGGGCTCGGGCTGAGGCTCTGGGCTCCAGCCGGACCGGATCCGCCGCTAATCCTCTGACCGGCCTGCCGGAGGGCTCCGGCCTCCTGGAGGATGTGAGGCGCTCTCTCTGGGGAAAAAGCTGCCGGTGCTGGAAGTTCATGGCCAAATGTAGAGCTTCGGTGGGCGACGACAAACACATGAGAGGGACGATGTCGGCCACGCAGGGGATGAGCCGCACCAGCGTCTACAGCTACTTCCTCAACATGGTGGCCTATCAGGTGAGAGCTGAGGAGCCGCAGACCCGCAGGAGAAACTTCACAGCTGAGCTGAAACCACAGAGAAAGGAGAGTTTAAATCTGTTGTCTCTGTTCTTACTTGGATTTTGCTGAGAAGAAGCCTGGCTGACAAGACCGGCTCTCAAAGAAGCTCCTGAAGACAAAAGATGTAAAAGATTTCACTGCAAAGGGACAAAATGTTTCCATTTATGGTCCACTTTCTAGCGTGAACCCTGAAACAAGACAAAACTTTAAAAGTGTGAAGTAGGAGTAAAAAAAATTTCTAATATTTTCAGATGACTCAGAAATTTCATAGACAAATCTTGGACATTTCTGAGCTCCAAAAGTCAAACATTTGTGAGAAAGTTTTTTAGAAATTTTGAGATTATTCTCAGAAATTGTCTCGAAATTTTTTTTTGTTGAAATTTTCGTCTTTTGAAACTCAGAAAATTTACAAAAGTTGAAAATTTTCCACTTTACGAGCTCAGAAAGTTTCAAAGTTTTTTCTGTAAAATATGTGAAATTAATCTCAACATTTGAGTTTTTCCTGGATTTTTTTTACTTTTAAGCTCAGAAATGTCCAAGCTTTTTCTAGAAACTGTGAAATGAATCTCAAAACTTCTGAGTTTTTTGGCATCAAACTCCTTTTTTTTCCTATTTACGATAACACTGTAATAATAATAATAATAATAATAATAATACAGTAACACTAATACGCCGCCTTACAAAACTTACTTACACGTAACTTTTCTGCAAGATATCAGATCAAAAGTCAAAAATCCCTTAATATTTATAACAAAACGTACGACTTCCACTGGCAGATTATTTCACTGATAACAAATCATTCTGTTTCTTTACGGTATTAAGCTCCTCTATTTTGCTTAGACATTACTTGTAAGTGAACTAAGATGTTTGCACTAGAAACTCGACAGAAATACTTGGTAATATTTTGTTTTGCAGTGTTGCTGTAGGTAAAAAACAGCAAAGAAAAGGAAGAAAATTCCCTTTTTATTCTGATCATTATGAGTTTATGTTAATATTGCTGACTGAATCCGATCATGATGCGTTCTGTTGGAGATGCTTTTATAAGTGATTTGTAATCTGAAGTATTTTCTGAAAACAACAAGCTGCTCTGGTCAACAACTAAAAGTACAAAATGTTCCTCATGTTCTGCATGAGTTAAAACTACAACAAACACATTTTAGGTCTGCAGGAGTTTGAAAAGTCTAAGTTCCCTGTTTGTTGTTCCTTCTCTGTCAAACCTTACACACGTTTAAAGCTTTTCTTCAGCAGTGGAGTGTTACGCAGTGAGTTTAGGATGTTTGAGTTTTTCTGGAGTTCTCAGTGAGTTCTTGGCTCTTGGATGATTTATCTTTTTATTTTTGGCTCTTCTTTTGTGAAATCTTGTGAGCAGCGTTTTCCTGTGTCCAGATTATGTTGAAATTACGCCTTACTGCTTCCAGATTATGACCCAGATTATTAGTGCTCAGGACTTTAGAAAGTTGAACAGTCAGAAGGATTTGGGCCAGATGGACTGCTCTCTAAAACGTGACAGTTTTTAGCTACTGTCTTGACTTCTGACACTTTTTTTCTTCATGTGTTCATCATTTATAGTAATGAGGAAAAGTATTTGCATCCTTACACATTTCTTGTTTTATCATGTTTAAGTTACAGTTTTTATTCAAATGTCAATTTAATCGACTACAAGAAATCTACCCAATCTGATCTACTATAATTAATTAAACTAAAGCTAATTAATTTTAATTAGTAATTTGCTGCTGCCACACATAAGCATTTCTTAAGCAGAATCTGTTTGAAATACTGGATTCTGATAAAAGAGCTCTAAAAGCAACGCATCTGAAAGCAACACTAGGTCAACTATTCCTTAATATTGATGAAAAAGTACAAGTGGAAGTAGCACTTTTTCAAAATATTTCCCTTGTTTTATGTAAAATAATCTCACAGTGGAACTAAAGCTCCTCTGTTTTGCTGAAAAGCTACTTGTAAGTTAATTTTGTTTTACTTTAACATCGTCGCACCAGATGCTGTTGGATGTCCAGAAATCAAAACCAAAACCAGAATCTGCTTTGACTGGATGGAGCCTGAAACACAAACAGCTAAAAATAAACTCAAAGTTCCTCTTTATTAGACAAAAACTGCAACCAGAAGATTTTTAGTTTTAAATAATATATCTTAAAAAAAATCACACACTGACTCATACTGAATCTTATTTTTTGGAAAATAATGGATCAGTTCTCTGGATTTACTGATTTACTGCAAATCATCCCCAAACCATGACACATCCACTTCTCTGCTTCACAGCTGGCATGAGGTTTTCTGTCTAAATAATTCAATTTTACACTTATCTGTACAAATAATATTACTACTGAAGCTCAGGTTTTTGTCTCTCCTCTTTATGGCAAAACATAATCTGACCTTCTTCCATGCAAACCTGGAATAAAAGTCAAACCTGTGCAGTTTCCTTCTGCTTGAACAGCTTTCAGACTTCTTTCAGCATCTGGCAGCCTGTTTTCAGGGTGAACTTGTTGAGAAACAAGGTTGGCCCTTATTTTAAATTACTCCCACTGTAAACAAAACGCAAAGTTTCTGCTCTTTCATTTCCAACCATTTGAAGTGAGAAAAAATGTCAGTTTCCTGAACTTTTCAGTATTATTTTAATTTCTATGTCAAAATAGGATTTATTTAATGTGTACACTCTGTGAAAGCAGCAGCTGAACAACGTTTTTGTGCAATAATGTAGTTAAACCTCCCCGACTTTTTATAAAATCTATTTCATCCCAATTTATGCACCTTGTAGCATCGGAGCATCACTCCAAAAATAAAGAATCAGTTTAGATTTAAAAGAATATCTTAAGCTATAAAAGTTTGAAAAGGATGAAAAAAATGGTTTTTTCAAGAATTACTACAAAAAACAAAATCAAAGAACAACCTTCGCAGAGTCACGTCAAAATATTTCAGATACGCTGCAAAGAAAAGTAATGAGAACAACTGACATTTACTGGTTATTCAGACATAAAGTATTTTTGAATTGAATCTTGAACCGTAAATTCAGAAGGATTTGAGAAATTTAAAGGAAAACGTAGTTCTGGTGAAAAATCCCCTCCAGAAAACCAAAGTGAACATGACTGGCTGAAACGTGTAAAATTTCAACTTTAATTTCACACAAAAATATTCTGCAAAATCAGAAGAAACTTGAGAGAAAAAAAAACAGACAAAAGGTTCATCAGAAGACGAGTCGGAAACTTTAACTGCAACTAATCCAGGTCAAAATGTTCACAAATAGCATCAGCTGGCTAACAATGTCAAAATTTCTCTTTCTGTGGAATAATTTAATCTGAGTTGAAATGAACATAATCTGTGAAACGTGTTAAAAAGTATTTCCTCTTTACAAACAATGATGTTTTCGCAGAATGGGGCTAATAATTCTCTCCTCAGCTGTGATTATTGTGCATCACTGCCAGTATAATTTGGCTATTTTTAAGTCTGAGCGATCGTTCTGTGTTTATGGAAGATAATCTCTCGCTGCAGCAGCTTCCCTCAGCGATCTGTAATCCTGTATTATGAACCTCAAACTGGGCCACAGGACAGACACCTGTCCGTCACACGGGTCCAGAGAGGCGACCAAGTTTCAGCAGCTGAACAGTTTCACCAGGATTTCTGTCAGCTCGAGATCTTGCACAGGAAAATAATTAAATCCAGCATATTTAACATTAAGTTCCTCTTTGCTCCAAAGTCTTCTAAGTTTTAAATTCAGAAAGTGAAGAGTAACATTAGCATCTCAGTCTGAGGAAAAAGGCCCACTAGCTAACCCAGGGGTGTCCAAACTTTTTGTCACATGGGCCAAATTTCTCAAGTCAGAACAACCTGCAGGCCCAAAACTAGTTAGCTTGCTAGCTAAATATTTTGTTCAGAGGTAGCTTTTTAGCCTATAGTTAGCAAGCTAAACAGTTAGCTTGCTAACTGTTATTTGATGCAAAGCAAGATCTTTAATGCTTTGAATCTGCGTTAAACTCATTTGAGTTGAATGATTGAGGTTCTGAAATATTAGCAGTAATTTGGGTTATTTAATAAGGCATTCATAGTTTTAGGCATCCAGTGACTCATTCTTACTAAATGTCTGACTATTTTATTTTAATTATTATATTTAGTTTATTGTTGAGCAGGTAAAACTTTTTAAGAAATTATATATTTTTGTGTTTGCAGCTTGCTAACTAAATTTGGCTTCAAATTAAGTACTTAGTTAGCAAACTAACTGACTACAGTGGAAATATCTTTGAAAAGTGAAGCTTATAACAGGTTAAAAGAAAGGAATTCAATTTGTGCAAACATCTGTGAAAGTTTCACCTATTTTATTGAGCAAAATGTCTCTTCAAAGTGCCTGAATTTGAAAAGCATAAATGATTAAGGTCCACTCCAGTCCTCATATTGATGGGTAATCTCTGCATTGTTCTTCAGATTATGATTTGCACTTGATGAGTAATAATTAATCAGAACGCACCGTTCCACAGTGCAGCCATAAAATCGCACATCCCTCCATTAGTACGTAGATCAACTGTTCTTTAATAGGAGCAGAAAAAGCAGCTCCAGTTGATGGCTGGGAGGATTTATCCTGTCCTGCTCGTCATGTTGTGGCCCGAATAAACCAGGCTGACCTCCAGACTCCAGAGTTTACTCTGGCAGCAGACAGATGTGCACGCCTCCTAAGATTTAGTTCAGGATCAGCAGAGACGGGCTCGCGTCCAGCCGTCCGTCAGAATCCGAATGTTTCTGGTTTCATTAGATTAATCTGTCACCAACGTTGCTGCTGCCAAGTCTGGTAATGTAGGTTATTTGATGCTAAACAACCCGACTGCAGACTGGTTGATGCTTTGAATCTGTGTTTAACTCATTTGAGTTGAATGAAAGAGTTTCACACATTCACTGTTATTTCAGAATCAGGTTCTGAAATAACAGCAATGATTTGGGTTATTTATATTCAAAATATCCAGAAAGGTTGCTAACTAAATACTAAGTACAAATCTAAACTTAGTTTGGCTGCAAACTAAAATATTTAGCTTTTAACAGCTTGTTTGCTTGCTAATTAAATATTTTGTTTAAAGCTAGCTATTTAGCCTAGCTAAACTGTTAGCTTGCTAACTAAATACCTAGTTTGAAACCAAATAGTGAGCTTGGTAACTAAATATTTGGTTTCAAGTACAGCAAGCTAAATATTTAGCTTCAAACTAGGTATTTAGTTAGCAAGCTAACTATTTAGCTACAAGCTAAATAGTTAGCTTTAGAAGCTAAATAGCACTTTGAATTACCTTGTTACTGTAATGTGGTGGACAAATACACTTGATTGATTGATTGATTGATTAAAATTGAATTAAGATAAAACAGAGAATTGGACTCCTCACCTCATTCTCAGAAACACTTCTCTAATTTATTACTGGATACATCTCTGCATATTCAAATACAGATCTACAAAGTTTTAAAGGTGATCTATTATGCAAAATTCCTATTTTTTGCATTTTGTTTTGTTCTTCCATTTGGGTCTCAACTGCTTCTGAAAGAAGCCCACGCACTTAAAAAAAACACCCAGCTGTTTTTTGACAATAAGTTGATGTTTTTGGTGTTTGGAAAATGAGCCATTTCAAAAAGCTCCCTATTGTTACATCGCATTCAATATGCACTGTGCCATTACCTAGCAACCCCAGGAGGGCCGGGCCCCGTTGCCTAGCAACACAAGCGGAACTCCAGCACCTTTGGCCAGCTTTTGTTGTTGACTTCCTGCATTCTTGTTGGTTGTGCAGGAGGCTCTGCTTCTGCTTTTCAAAGATGTATGGTTGTATAATTATGCATCTGTCCGCAGCCATTTTCACGTACGAGTGTAAACGTTGATCAGAGCAGACTAAAATCTCACTATTGAATTATTTTGTGCAAACAATGAAATGAAAACGTCTTGTGTCAGCCATCAACCATTCTAACCTGTTGAAGGATCATAGCAGGTCATCTTTAAACACAAAGTGTTGTTCTTTTCTTCATTTGCTTCAGTTTTTGATTAATTCTCCTCAGATTTGTTGCTGCTGTGGACCGGCTCCTTGCTCGCTCTGCTGTGCCTTCTGCCCTCCTGTCAAATCGTCCACCAGCACGCGGGTCATGTACACCCTCTTCCACATCATGAGCTGCGCCGTTTCCTGCCTCATGTTGTCCCGCACCGTCTCTGAGCTCGTCAGGGAAAATGTGAGTTTAATATGGCATAAGGAGCAAACACATACTTTCAATTCAAAGGTTTCATTCATATGTGAGCATGTAGCAAAATAAAAACACAAAGATTTTAAGCAAAACTATGTAAGCTAATTACATATTTACTGTTTCCACAGAACCAGATGCTGTAAAATCAAATGATTTGATTAGATAATCACACAAACCAAGGCTAGCTGCCTCAGAAAAGCAGGTTAGCTGTACTGGAGCTGTACTGCTAAATACAGACAGTTACCTTCAATCTGTGAGGGGTTGCCAGCCTTTGAAAAACCATTATTCATTCATTTATATACTAAACATTCAGTTAGCTTGCTAACTGTATAGCTAGCTTGAAGCTAAATCATTAGATTGAAAGCTGTAAACTAAATATTTAGCTTGAAAATAGCTAGCTTGCTAGCTGAATATTTGTTCAACACTAACTATTTAGCTAGAAGATAACTTGCAAATTAAATGCCTTTTCTTGGTAACTAAATATTTAGTATGTTCTTGGCCACTAATCCTTGTCAAGAACACAAAATGTTAACAAGTATTATTGTCTAGTTTCCAGTACAAATATCTTAATACACTTGAAATAAGACAAACTAACTTGCAATTAACATTTTTAGCCAGAAGTAAGAGCTGCTCAATAAGTCAATAATTCCTTAATATTGACTAAAAAGTTCTAGTTTCACTTGTAACTTGGTAGAAATGTCTTGTTGTGAATTAAATAATCTGCCAGTGAAACTAGAACTTTTTCATCAATTTTAAGAAATTATTAGCTTAAAACAAGCTTTGTATCTTTCTTAAAAGTTATTTGATAGTTAATTAAATGGAAATCATTCCAAATCTGTGCGTCTGATTCAGGGAACGAGAAGTTGGGGTCTGATGAAGCTGCGTTTTGTGCTTCAGGTGCCTTTCTTCAACGTGGTGTGCGACCAGGCGCACGGCGGAGGCCACTGTGAGATGCTGGTGGGATACTCAGCAGTCTACAGAGTCTGCTTCGGCACTTCCTGTTTCTACCTGATGATGGCGATCTTCCTCATCGACGTCAAGTCCAGTCAGGACTTCAGGGCGCTCATACACAACGGGTTGGTCCCGTCATTTGGTTTTGTTCATCAAAAGAGTTGTGAAGTAACTAGCTGCATTTACATCAGTTACTTTTGGAAAACAACTATTTTATGAGTATTTTTACTACTGATGCACACCTGCATTTTTTGTTAACAGTTTCATAAGTTTCACACTGAAAGAAATTGATTTGGTTTGGAATTATGGAATTCTCACTTTAATCTGAATTCTGAGATTAAAGTCAGAATTGTCTTGTTTTTTTCAGTCGTCCTAATCCTCTACCGTAACCCAGTGCTGTTTTATCAAATACGTTTGGATTTAAGTCATTACTTTTACTTTGTCTGAACAATAAGTCCTAATCTTGTCTTTAAATACTTCCCTTCATGCTTTAAGGAGAACGTATTCCCTGCAGCTCACCTGACCAGACCTGCACGTCTATTTAAAGCTCTTTGTTGCTGCACTTTCCATTGCAGAGCGCTCGATTAGTGCTGTGACGCAGCACGGATTAGGATTTGACAGCCTGGATTGTTGCTGCTCTTTGGAATAAGAGTCTTAGTGGAGCCTTAGTGAAAAGGCTGCAGGGTCTTTGGCAGGTCGCAGTGGTCTGTAAGAACATGCCCAGAACCCTGGAGCTGCACAAATCAAACTTCATCCACTGCTTTCAAATGTTGGGTAGAAATGTACAAAGTAAAAAGAAAGTACACCCACTTTCAGTGGCTGTTTTACCTGGAGAAAATCTGGCCCAACACTGCAAAAACACAAAATCTTACCAAGTATTTTTATCTAGCTTCAAGTGCAAATGTCTTAGTACACTTGAAATAAGACGCAAATTAGGTATAAGTAACTATTATGCAAGATAAAGGAGTTTTTCTAAGTCAGTAATTCTTTAATATTGATAAAAAAAGTTCCAGTTCACTTATAATGACATTTGTCCATGTTAAGGTTAGTAATCATAAATACAGATTTACATTAATCAATCACTTCAATTTTTTATTTTTATTTTTTGCAATTCCACGATTGTGGAAATTCGTGCAGAATCAACAGATCCTCACACTTTGTTACTAATGTGTAAAAGTGAGTTTATTGCAAAATTTCTGCATAAATTTTATAAATTATTGGGGTTAAGTGATGCTAACCTCTGTAATGGCATATCATGGCCAATGCAGATGGGAACGAAAAAGGAGGAGTAAATTTCTGCCAAAAAATCTCAGAAATTTTCAAGAAAAAAACAAGGAAATTTCTGAGTTTGAAAAGTCGACAACTTTTCAGACTCGATGCTTTGTCGAATTTTGAAACTCAGAACATTTCCAAAAGTAAAAAATGTCCGACATTTGAAGCACGGGCATTTCCAAATACTTTTTTGTTTTTGCTGAAAAATGTAAAGATTAGTCTTTAAATTTTAAATTTCTGAGTTTTTGTTCTATCTACATTTGCACCAATACGCTGTCTTAAACTCCCACCTGCAGATGGCGGTATTTCTTACTTCTACACGTTATAGATTCTTTTGTCAAAATGTGGCAGAAGTTTTTGAAATATTTTTAAAGTAGCACCAGAAAATCAGTGAATTTGACTGAAAAAAAATCACAAAAAGGAAATGATTTGACAATCAATCAATCAATCAATCAATCAATCAATCAATCAATCAATCAATCAATCAATCAATCAATCAATCAATCAATCAATCAATCAAGTATATTTGTATGGCACATTTCAGCAGCAAGGTGGTTCAAACACAGAAGTTATGAAGGAAATACCAATTGTTGCCTGTTGGAAAATATGTTCAATATTATTTGACCTAAATAAGGTATTGAATACTGAAGTTACTTATCAAATGCAAACACAGCTATTTCTTAATATTTTAGCAGCTGATGGATTTTATTGATACATTCTGGTTCAACCGACTCTTTGAGAAGATTAATAATTTTTATATGACCCAAAATGAAAAGGTTTATGACTCTAAACTAATAATTAATTTATTTAAAAAATAATTTAGTGAGTTTCTACCGCTCTGTCTGGTTCTCTATTTATTTAAATGCTTGAATAAAATTTCTTGTAATTTTTCTGCTAAAATATGCTCTGTACAGTTTTTGAAGTTTTTTGATTTTCTTTTTTGTTAGGTTTTGGTTTTTAAAGTTCATCACCTTGCTTGGGATGTGCACTGCTGCCTTCTTCATCCCGACAGAATCCTTCCTGCACGGTGAGCAATTTATCTTATTTTTATTTTTATTTTTCATATTGTAATTTGATCTGTGTGTATGTGTATGCTGCAACCGTACAGTAATTTCCCGGTTGGGATAAATAAAGTACTTCTATCTATGATCCAGATGCACTTCCTTTAAAACGCCGCTGGAGGGCAGCAGCGGTCTGCGCTCAGAATCCCTGAGGAGAATTAATCATAGGATCATAAATCTTTCCAGCGTGTTTTTCCTTCTGTTGGGAACCATAAATGTGGTTGATATCAGAGCTGAATTATGTTATCGCTTCCATAAATTATCTGAGCGCTTGTTTTCCTCTGATTTCCACTCCCAGCTTGGCATTATGTTGGTGTGGTGGGAGGGTTTGCCTTCATCCTCATCCAGCTCATCCTCATCACGGCGTTTGCTCACACCTGGAACAAAAACTGGTGAGTCAGAACGAGATGAGCTGCAGCAGAAATTTTAATTCTGGGAAATAGAAACTGAGAGATGCAGAAATAAAAAAAATCCTTTGAATTTCAAGCTGCCAGACTTTTCTTTCTTTTAATCCAGCAGATGTGCAAAATTGTAAATGAACTGAACTTATATAGCACTTTTCCAATCATTTTGACCATTCAAAGCACATTACATTAGATTGACTTTCACCCATTCGCACACACACTCTTATATACCAATACACAGGTCAGTAGGCCTGTTAGGTGCCTTGCACAGGGGCACATTGACATGAGGAAGGAGGAATCGAACCTACAACCTTCTGATCACAAAATGACTACTCTACCTACCCACAGAGCCACAGCTGTAGTATAGGGAAAAATATGAGCAAATTTCCACAAAAAAATCAGAAATTTGGAGATTAATCAAATTTTGTACAAAAAAATTTGGAAATTGCCAAAATTTTGACTTTCAAAACTCAGAAAATTTCCAAGTGTTTTCTAGAAAATTCCTTAGATTAATCACTAAATGCCTGACGATTTTAGGTCGGGGCTTTTTGACAAAAAGTTAGGTCTCCGCTAATTTAAATTTAATTCCTCCATTATTGTGTCCGTCAGGTTGACGGGAGCAGCAGAAAACAAGCGCTGGTACCTGGCGGTGATGTGCGCCACGCTCTTCTTCTACACCATCGCCACCATGGCCTTCACCTTCATGTACAAGTACTACACACACCCCATCGCCTGCCACTTCAACAAGGTCCTGCTGTGGGTCAACCTGGGGCTCTGCGGCCTCATGTCCTTCATCGCCGTCACGCCGTGCGTCAAGCAGAGTGAGTCTGACGGAGGACAGGAACCGTCCACACCTTCAAACCTGCAACTCAGCAGACGGCATGTTTTTACATAGTTCCTTCACTGTTTGGCATTAAATCAGTTACTGATTTAGGTCAGATGCACTGCGAAAACACAAAACCTTACCAAGTATTTTTCTACTTTAATGCAAATATCTTAGTGCACTTGTAATAAGACAAAACTAGCTGATATAAGCAAGATTAGGTTTTTATTTATCAAAATGAGTGCATCTCTGGTGATTTAAAGGTTTTTTAATGTTGTTTCTAAGCAGAACAGCCTCGCTCTGGGCTGCTTCAGGCCTCCATCATCAGCTGCTACGTCATGTACCTCACCTTCTCCGCTCTGTCCAGCCGTCCGCCAGAGAAAGGTAAGGAAGCTGCCGACACTTAGCATCCACGTTCAAGGCTTCTTCTCTTTAAGAAAACTAATGCAGAAACACGTGGAAGAGGGTCTGTATCGTTCCTGAGCCAATTTCTATCAATCATGACTCTAATGAGAAGAGAATTTATTATAAACTATAATAAATTATAGTTTATTAAAATAATTATTTTCTGGCTGCTGCCTCTGCAGATCTGCTCAGCATTGCATCTTTTTTTAGATGATTGTTAGCATCTTAGCTCCTCAGGCGAAACAAAACCTTCCCAGCATCTGGATTCACTCTCCGTTTCTGTCTTGTTGTCAGTTTACTATCTCTAAAGGGTCAGAGGTCAGGGTTAACTTTTAGGTGTTTCTTTATGGCCTTTTGGGTAAAATATTTAACCTGTGGGCCAGCATTTGACCCAACAAAGACAAAAAACCCTGGAACTAAACACGTATTTTATTGTTTTAAGGTGTTTGCTTTACTTGAAACTTTTTCTTTTTTGAAAAACATATTATTTTATTCACATATTATTTTTTGATAGACTACAACTGATTAGTTTTCAATTTTGAGAAATAAAATCTCACTGACAGGTTAAAGTCTACCACCTGCTGAGAGAAATGGGTATTACTGCATAATAGCTAAAAAAAATAAATAAATAAATCAGTTCTACGCTTTTCTCAACCTTTCTACAGAATTCAGGTGCTGGAACAGAGAAAGCTGTAGAAAAAAGATGATTTTGTGTCTGCTGAAGCATTTTTGGGTTGATTTTGCCAAATGTTTTAGCTCTTTATTCTCCTAAAAGTCGACTCATTTTCAATCATCTGTTCTAATGCCATCAGGTTTTCATCTTAAAGGCGGACTATTGTGTAAAATTCATATTTTTGTTCTCCCATTTGGGTTTCTACTGCTCTAAAAACAGTCAAAGAGCTAAAAAAAACACCCAGACAGTTTTGTTAATAAATTAATATTTCTTGGTGTCTGGAAAACGAGCCGTTTCTAAAAACCTTCAGAATGTAACGTCACAACTCAGCTGGCACTAGCCCGTTACCTAGCAACTTCAGCAGAGTTCCGCCCATTACCTAGCAACCCCAGCAGAGTTCCGCCCGTTACCTAGCAACCCCAGCAGATTTCCGCCCGTTACCTAGCAACCCCAGCAGATTTCCGCCCGTTACCTAGCAACCCCAGCAGAGTTGGTCAGCTGGTTTTACTGCCGTTTGCTGTACAATGCCTGCTGGAAAAGACAAGTGTTTTGTTGTTGACTAGAAACCACTTGCTGCATTTTTGTTAGTTGTGCAGGAGGCTCCACTTCTGTTTTTCAAAGACATATGGTTGTTCAGTAGCTCATCTGTTTGCAGCCATTTTCACCATTTCATAGAAAAAATGTAATGAACGTGTTTTGTATCGGCCATAGATTTATCTTAACCTGTTCAAGGAAGCATAATGAGTCACTTTTAAACAGTCATTTCAACACAAACAGGCCCACAGCATCACACTTTCTCTACCAAGCTTTACATGGTAGCTTTACTTGGTACAAGCTTTACTTTTAATGGGAGGATTTTCCACATTGTTGCATGTCAAACAATTTTACTTTTAATTCCTTTAATTCCTAATTTCCTTCTCAATCGTTTCTTGGGATCTAATATTTTACTTCAGCATTTAAAATGTGAAAACATACGGAGCTAACACATGAAGACTCCGGTTACCGCCTTTGTTTTCCCTTTCTTCTCTGCTAATGACTCACCTGCTGGCCTCAGGAGAGACAAAGAGCTCTTTAATGATGACGATGTAAGTGCAGCCGCCGGTTACAGGCCCCCCGCCCATCTTATCAGGACTTTCATCTCATGCAAACATACAGACACCAGCGCAGATAACCGGGCTGAGATGTGCTGCGACATGCAGACTTTCTGCAAGCGGAGCAGACGGAAAGATGTTTGTTTCACATTCCTCTGACAAACCACTGACAGCGTAATAGCAGAGGAAAACATCCAGCAGTGTCATTACACGCGTTCTTACACAGCGTGTCATGATGAGGAGGAGAGTGATAAACAGCGTCCGGATAGAAGGAGAAAAATGCTTAATAAACGTGTTTTAAAGCTGCTGAATTTGCTGCTTGTTATATTTGTTCATCAGATTTTGTGTCACCTACATAACAAGATAAGAAAAAACTTAAATATGACCAAACTGTGCATAAAAATCAGCAGTAATATTGTACTTACAATGCAAAAACTCACAATCTTACCAAGCATTTTTGGTCTATTTTCAAGTGCAAATATTTGAGTTTATTTTTATGTAACAATTACTTAATATTGATTAAAGAGTATTAGTTCTACTGGCAGATTACTTCACTTATAACATTGGAAAAATGTTTTTTTTTTTTGTCTCTTTGTAAGACATTTTTCTCTTGTTGCAAGTGAAGTAATCTGCAGGTGGAACTAGAACTGGGTTGCTAGGTGACGGGCTTGGCTGGCGTTGCTAGGTAACGGCTCCAGTGGAACTAGAACTTTTTCATCAATATTAAGGAATTATTAACTTAAAACAAACTCCTCTCTCTTGATGAAAAATCACTTTCAAGGTGTTTTTGTTTTATTGTACTAAAATATTTCCACTAAAACCTGCACTAATCAAAAGAAAAAAATCAAATATTAAAGTCATTATTTTTTAGAGATTCAGATCCATAAATTGAAAGAGAAAGTGCTTTAGTTTTATCATGTCAGTCAACTACTAAATAATTTTACTCATTCACTGCAAAAACATAACATTTTACCAAATATGTCCAGTTTCTAGTTCAAACATCTTAGACTCATTTTAGCTGAAATTGGGGTCAGTTTTAACCATTTCACCTCCACTCCAATACACTCAGCCATGTTGGAAATCAGTGACTGTATGTACAGTAGGTGTGTGTGTGTGTGTGTGTGTGTGTGTGTCAGCAGTGCAGAGCGTTGTAGCAACATGTTGGGAAAATATGTACGCTCCAGGCCTTTTAAAAAAACATTTTTCTAACGCCGCTCACAAAGCCACCAACACAAACCAGAAAACACTAAATCTTACCACGTAGTTTTGGTCTGGTTTCTGATTTACAAATATCTTATAAATGTTGTGCCAAATATCTTCTAAGAACACCAGAGCACTAAAATCAAAGTAAAAAGATTTTTGCTTTCACTGGGTGAAATTTGGCCCAACACTGCAAAAACATAAAATCTTACCAAGTGTTTTGGTCCAGTTTCTAGTTTAAATACCTTATTGCACTTGAAATAAGATAAAACTTACTTACAAGTAACTTTTCAGCGGGACATGGGAGTTTGTTTTAGATTTTTAAAAATCCTTAATATTGCTGAAAAACTTCAGATTCCACTGGCAAATTATTTCACTTATAGCAAAACAAATTTTCTCTTGTTACAAGTAAAATAATGTGCCAATGGAACTAGAACTTTTTAATCAATATTAAATCAATTATTTACTTAAAACAAGCTCATAGCTGTTGCTGAAAATTTACTTGTAATTTAGTTTTGTGTTATTTCCATTCTACTAAGATATTTGCACTGTAATTAGACCAAAAATGCTTGGTAAGATTTTGTGTTTTTACAGTGTACACACATTATTGCACTTTCCAGGTGAGTTCTTAGGTCAGTTTTTCACCTCTATATGTTTTTATTTTCTAAAAGCTGATTCTTCCTCTGTACTTTGCTGATACTTTCAGGGCTTTGCGTTTAATTGGGAACGATTCATCCTGGTCTTCTAATAAACGTTATGTGGTCCATTTCTCAGAGAAATCATTAGAGTGAAACGATATAAGCAATTATTGATGCTCAAATGAAAATCAGGCAAAGATTGAATTTCGAGCAAACATTTGCTGTTAGCTACGTTTCCCGTTTCCCTGGGGAATCTGTGAAACGACCCTCTGGAAACTCAATGGGATCTCTGGATTTTAGTATCGGAGTATTTGTGAGTTTGGTTTGTGCCTGACCATGTGTGTGTGTGTGTGTGGGGGTGTGTGTGTGTGTGTGTGTGTGTGTATGTGTGTGTGTAAGCATCTTTACGAGTGTCAGAGGGCGTGTGTGACGGGGAAGCTACAGCTGAGGCCCCTTTTACAAGAAAGAAAGGAATTTCTCTCGTATTAAATGGAGAACGAATCGATAAAGCCACCCTGTGCTGCAGCTTGTCTGCTCTTCAATTAAGTTACGATAAAAAACACATTTGCTCCCATCTTACAGCCTTTTTCCCCCTAAACCAGGGTGAAATTATGAAGTTGAAGGCACTTCAGAACCACAAAGTATATGATGTTTTCCAGCTACATTGTGTGATTTTATGGCACAACACAGTAATTATTTTACCTTCAGCTGTTATAAAAATGCTACATACATCAGGGATGACTTTAAAGAAATGTAACGCCGTCTCTTTAAGAAACTCCTACTCTTCCTTCAGGAAGGCACCACAACATAAATACGGCCCCTTTAAAACTATTTTTTCTGCCTTTTTAAATTTTATTTGCTCTATAATAAACTAAGCGTAAAATTGTATTTAAATCAACAACATAGTCGGATGTTTTATTGAAAACATATATGCATGTATATAAATATGTAAATCATTGTCGATGTAAAACATAAAAAGGTTTTGTACACCAACAGTTTCAAGCATTTTGGGGTTGATTGTTTTTTATTTGGCTTGTAGATTTGAGTAAAAGTGGGTCGACATTTTTGGTTCTAGTTTCTCCAAAGCTTAAACGAAAGCAAAAACATTGCTAATTATTGGGAATCTATTTTTTAATCAAATTTTTTAATGTCGTTTTGCATACCAGCTTAGCTACATCTTATTCCATTCTGGAATCAAGGCCCCACATAGAATCTGTGTGGGGCCCCACACAGATTCTTGTGGGGCCACACTTTGGACATCCATGCACTTAACCCTGCTGTGTTGTTGTGTGTGTCAGTGGTGTACCAGGGCATGAACATGACCGTCTGTTACCCCAGTGTGGGGCAAGATGGCATGAAGAACGAGGGCAACGCTGTGGCCATCATCGGCGCCGCCATCATGTACTGCTGCGTTCTGTTTGCCTGGTGAGTCCAAACTTTACACCGCAGAGAACATCTGAGTTTTTAGACAAATACTCACGCTGCCACATCATTTTCATTTATTTCATTTTTTGCAGTAATGAAGCTTCGTATCTGGCCGAGGTGTTCGGTCCGTTCTGGATGATCAAAGTTTATCGTTACGAGTTCCAGAAAGCGACGTGTTGCTTCTGCTGCCCAGAGGAAGAAGCAGGTCCGATTTACTGTCGTCCTCAGTGAAACTAAAACACTGAGGCAGTTTTAGTTTGATAAAAACTAACTCTCAGGTGCCGTTTGTAAAGTTACACAGTCAAAAACTAACAGCAAAAATTTAGGTCATATGAGAAAAAAACTCACTCATTTATAAATATCACAGTCTAAATATTTAGCTTGTTGACTGAATATTTAGTTCTTAAACTAAATATTTAACTTAGTAATAAAACATATGCCAAATACTTACCTTTCCAACTAAATATTTAGCTTACTAGGTAAATGTTTCACCTTCTAACTAAATATTTAATTTGGTTAATTTGGTTTAATTTGGTTAACAGGCTAAATAACAAATATTTAGCCTGTTAATAACATATTTTGTTTGTAATCTGTTGCACCATTAGGTCACATTTAAAACATATTCAGTTGTTAGATTTAATGCAGTTTAAATATTTTATTGCAGAAGTTTTAAAATTTTGATATTTTCGTTTTTTCCAGTTGAAGATGAGTTTGTGGTTGATGATGACAACAAAGGCTGTCAGAAGGTCATTCATAATGAGACGCAGCGGGTGGCGTACAGCTACTTCTTCTTCCATTTCGTCTTCTTCTTGGCGTCGCTGTATGTCATGATGACCCTCACTAACTGGTTCAGGTAAGACAGGAACCGTTTTGTTTTAATGGGGACAAATTTTGCATGTTTTCTTACTTCCATTTGTGTATCAACTGCTTCTAAAAACAGGCCAAGCACCAAGAAAAACTTTTCTTTTCAATAAGTTAATGTTTTTGGGGGTCTAGAAAATGAGCCGTTTCAAAAACCTCCCAAATGTAACGTCGAAAATCAGCTGCCCTGTAACCTGGTAACCCCAGCTGAGCTCCAGCATGTTTGGTCAGCTGGTTTATCTGCTGTATGCGCTGTACAATGGCTGCTGGAAAAGACAGGTGTTTTGTTGTTAACTCACCATCCAGAAACCACTTGATTGTGCAGGAGGCTCAACTTATGTTTTTCACAGATGTACGGTTGTTATATAACTGTATATCAGTTTGCAGAAGTTTTCTCATGTAGGCGTAAGTGCTGAGTTAGGGGTGCGGCCAGCGGCAGCTCATTTGGATTTAAATTGACAGGACGCTGTAAAAATACGACATTTTAGGACCACTGTAAATAGAAGAAACAAATAAGAGTAAATTTCCTCCAAAAAAAAATTTTGAGATCCAGCTCAGACATTTTCTTTACAAAACTCAGAACTTGTCTGAACTCATAAAGTGTAACATTTTTTAATTTGAAAATTTCCAAAAGTTGAAAATGTGGGACCTTCCAACCTCATAAATTTCCAAGATTTTTGTAGAAAATTTATCAGATTCTTCTCAAAATTTGAAGGGTTTTTTTCTCGCAAATTTTTGACTTTTCAAACTCAGAAATTTCTGATGTTAATCTAAAATTATAAAAAAAAAAAATAGCAAATTTTCAACTCATTGAGCTCAGAACTTTCAATATCATTTCTAGAAAATTTCTGAGCTTGAACTCAAAATTTTTTTCTAGCAAAATTTAAACTTTCAGAGCTCAACGTTTTCCTGTTTTCAAGAGAATTTCTGCGATTCCTCTAAAAATTTTATATTTTTTTTCTTTCAAATTTTCCACTTTAACAGCTCAGAAATTTCCACGTTTTTTTTATACCAAATTTCAATGATAAATCTCAGAATTTCTGAGTTTTTTGGAAGAAATTTCATTTTCAATTTACATTGGCCTTAATACATGTCATACTAAAACTGCTCATCCCGAAAGGAGCTCAAAATAATCTCAAAATAATCTCAAAATAATCTCATTATCTCAGAATGATTTTGTGCAAAATAAGGCATGAACATGTTTTACATCGCCCATCTTCACCTGTTCAGATGGCCGATATAAAAGTGTAACAGGTGGCCTTTAACCTCATTGTGTCATGACTTCCTGTTCTGAATGTTGGCGTCCTCTTGCAGCTACGAGTCGGCGGTGCTGGAGACCACCTTCACCCACGGCTGCTGGTCCACCTTCTGGGTGAAGATGTCGTCCTGTTGGGCCTGCGTCATCCTCTACCTGTGGCTGCTGCTGGGCCCGCTGTGCAGCTGCCAGAACGAGTCCAGGCCGCGCCGCTCCCGCATCAAACGCCGCTCTGCGTCCTGCCGCCACGTCAGCGTCAGCGTGTGACACCGTCAGCGCCGCCCCAACACAGCCGAACATGAGCGGAGCGGGTCGGCCGCGACGCTCTGGAGGCCGCTGGCGTCACACTCACAGAGTGAGAGTGAGAGCCGAGCACCGTGCCAGATGGCTGCACTCAACCACAGTCAGGGACGTGATTGTGACTTTAAACTCTCAGAACGAATTGCCAAAGGGAGCCGGAGGAGAGGAACGTACACTGAAAAAACACAAAATCTTACCAAGTATTTTTCTTTACTTTCTAGTGAAAATATCTTAGAGCTCCTGAAAAAAGACAAAACTAACTTACAGGAAACAGGAGCTTATTTAGAGTCAGTAACTAAATTTAATATTGATGAAAGACTATTAGTTATCTAAGATCAGGGGAAAAAGTCTAGTTATGTATGAAATAATCTCCCAGCAGAACTAATTCTTTTTCATCAATATTAAGGAATTATTAACTTTAAGCAAATTTCTATATCTTGCTGAAAAGTTACTTGTAAGTTAGTTTAATTGTACTAAGATATTTGCAGTAGAAAGTAGATAAAAATACTTGGTAAGATTTTGTTTTTTTGCAGTGTATTTCTCGGGATCTGAAATAATGTGCACGTTTTAGATCTTTACTGTTGAAATGTGATAGTATTTTTTATGATCATTTCTTTCCAACATTTAGACAGCCAGTGTCTCGATGTTTGCTGTAACATGACAGCAGAGGAACAAACCCGACACTTAGATTATTTTATTCAGCCTTTTTGTCCTCTGATCATCTGATCATGTAGAAATCTTGTGAAAACTCGTCCCACCTCAGGCCACACACTTCACAGTCCTCGGAAATGTATTTTTATTCCCTCACATTAAGACATCTGTTAATACATCATCAGTAAATACAACAACAGGTTTCTGTTTGTATCCACTTTGCATTCCAGCAAACCGTTTCTGAACAATTTGGGAATGTGTGCGCTTCTTTTTACTGTTGCATGATTGTTGCAATCCCAGTTTTTGTCACTAGATGTCACTGTATCAAACATGATGAGCATTTAAATGAGAAGGAGTAGAGAAAAGGTTTTTAAAAATGTGAGAATTGGAACCTGTGCAGAATATCGTGAGATAAGCTGCTTCATTTGGAAATCCGTCACTCTGGTGGATGAGCGCGCTTCATCCTGAAATGAACGATGGTGTCTGAACGCTAACATAGGGCTGGGCAGCACGGCTTAAAAATTAAATCTCAAATTATTTTTATACCAGATCCAATTTTCAATTTTAGTAGATTTTTGTTTTTTCACATTCTTTTCTGAAAAAGAAATTTCACAGGACAGAAAACATTTTCAAAAAGTGGATTTTGTTTCAATCATCTCTTCTTTGAGCTGTTTGATGGAGTATTTGGGCCGACGATAATATTTGATTAATTACTACAATACAGTTACAATATTAGGAGAATAAAGATGCAATTTTACTGGAAAATATCTTAAAATTATTTGAAAAAAGTGACTTTAAGAAGAAAAAACGTTTTGTTTTTGTTTGTGTGAGAGTTCTGATAAAATAACAATCTCCTAATATTACAACTTTTTTCTCAAAATATTAAGATTTTATTCTAATATCATTTCGACTTTATTGTCATTAGACTTTATTCTTGTATTACTACAACTGTATTCCTGTAATTGAAATGAAAAAAGAAAACATCTTAGCCTGACTGTAGAGCTGACCTGAGTCCAAACAGAAGCTGGTAAACAAGATGGCCGCCCTGGACGTGCTGAAAAATTAAATTTTCAAAAATTCAATTAATTGATAAAATAAATTTATCGCCCAGCCCTTAAACTGAAACTCTTTGATTTTCCAGAACCGTTAAAGATCCAGACTCACTTATTTTTATGCTTTTATTTGCATTTTTCATGATCAGTCGCAGGTTATGTGTCGCTCATAACCTGCGACTTTTTCCCCCTCATACGATAAAGTCCCATCAGAAATTTCAGCTTTTGAATACAAACTGAATACAAATTTATTCATGCAGCTCCTGGTCAAAAACATAAACTTTTCTAACATCTTTGACTTTAAGCCAAAGAAATCTCATATTTTTAAATTAAACCTTAAAATGTCCAACATCAGTGTCTGCATTTAGTAAAAGCTTCAGAGTTTTACCCGATCGACAGAGAGGCAGCTAAACGGAAACATACAATGAAGGAAACGGTAAAATAAAAGTCATGTTTGCGTTAATATTGCTTTATAGTGTATATTTCAGTTTTATTCATTATACAGATGGGAAAAATTCTTGTTTACATATATTTTTACAACTGTAAATGAAAAACTTTATGAACAGAATGAACTGAAAAACAGTTTTTTAAGAAATAAAAATGAGCTGCAGAGGTAGATTACACTTTGTTGTTATTTTGCCTCCTGAATTTGTCTTATTAAAAAAGCAGAAGCAGCTTCTTCATAGAAACGTTCACACAGACGTTACAGTCAACTGGTTTCATTTCTCCGTTCCTGGAAGGAAACTGAGCCGAGTGTCTGCAATGACTTTTTTTTGTTTTTTTACTGCTGATGAGCAGGAATCAGGCTCACATGGGTTGATTTTAGTCTTTTATTTGTTGTAGATGCAAAGCATTTTTGTAAATAAAATGTTTTCTTATGATTGTTGTCTCTGATTTGCTGCAGGTCCAAAGTCTCAAATTTACAACAGAAGAACATTAACATATGTTGGATTTTCTGAAAAAGTATTTACATTGGCACTCAATATTTATTTTTGTTATTTTAGTAACATATTAATGCAGAGAAATAAACACTTTTAGCACTATTTTAAGACGCTACAGATTATAAAACAAGGCACAACGTTACACCCCTTTAGTATCATTCTGATTAAAACTGTGCAGCTAATCAGTGCCACGCAATAAAAATACTGTATAATTAAATATATCTCTCATGTAAAACATCAAATAGCTCAACTTATTCAATGCAACACAGAAAATATCACTGCATAAAATAGTACCACAAATAAGCAAAATACAGTATGAACGCCGTTACATAACATAGAAATAATGTGTCCAGATTCATACAGAAAGACACTGTGAACCAGAAAAACAAACTTATATTTCATTTGTGTTAAATCTCTTCAATAACAGAAATGTTCCAGAATGAGCCGCAGCAACAGGCCCCGCCCACATTTCACTAAACGGTTGTTTCCCGTTTCACCGCTGAAGCTGCGCCTTTGTTCAACATGCAAAAAAATGAAGCAATGATGGAAACTCTTAAGGCCACAATGAGAAAAGTTTTAACTGCAGCTTCCTCTGGTTAGACTGTAAGGATCAGAATAAATGGATTCAGTCTTTTAGACAATCGTTCTCACAAAGAGGAAAGTTTGAGATGAAATCTGTTGGAAATCCAGTTGAGAATGAATGAAATTTTGGTAAGAGATGCGATGATTTAATCTGTTTGCTTTCATAAAGAACCTCACTAAGGTGCGATGAAAGTTATTTTCTTGAGAAACTTCCAGGTCATTTTCCTGATTCTTAAGGAGAAAACTCGGTTATGTTGAGAGGTTAACAGTCAATATCTGACATCATCATGGACGATGGATGTTTACAAGATTTATTCTGTCAATAATTCCTTAAAATTGATTAACTGGTAGATTATTTCACTTAAAATGTGGGAAATATATTTTGTTACAAGTGAAGTAAAGATGTTTAGTTTCTCCATTTATGTAGCTGCAGATTCCAGTCTGTGGATTTTTTTGTGTTTTGCATCTTCTTGGATCCTTGGTTTTTTCCCAGCAGCTGTTTGAATTGAACTTTTCCATCAGTTTTATGCTGCAAACAAAATAAAAATCAAGTACACTCAATTGTGATCGTTAAACTGAGGTTAAAACGTCTCACCTCGTCAAATTAAAAGACATTTTATAACTGCTGGCACCAGCCATGACAAGGCGCAGCTGAGCCTGTGTGGGATTATAAACAACCTGCAATAAAATCTAATTTCTGCACAAGTTCATCTTTTTAAAGTAACTGCAGCTCAATTCTTTACAATCATCCCACAAATATATGAATAGAAGCCCAAAGGGGACGAGTGGAAGCCGTCTGTGTCTCGTTTAGCCTCTTTAAAAGTGAGATCAGTTTGCAAACTAACATCCATCAGAGTGGAACAAAGTGCATTTCTGCCATCTTAAAGTATCTCCAGCCTCACGAATATCGACAGAAACCTTTTCATAAACCTTAAGTCTACTGTTTGGTTTGAATTAGACCAAAAATGCTGAATTTTAAAAGCTGTATAAAAACTCCAGACTTATCCTTATTTTCTGCTGCAACAAATATTTGCTGCAAAAAAGTGAGAAAAAAAAACAAAAAACATCTGTAATGTGTCAAAGGAAGGAAACTCAGTAAAATGAATTGCAGCTGAATCTAAAAGTGGATAACGAGACAAAGACTGTACAGAACGGAAACTAAGAGGTTGCTGTGGAAAAACAGTAATGAGAAAAAGGTTGTTTTCAGTCCAACTGTCCTTCTCTTGGTTTTTGTTTAAGGTGGGCGTCGCGTCGCTCCCACCTAAAGTGCTTTAATTAATCTCTTAAATAACCACGGCGTTTGTTCTCTGCATTCAGAATGTGTCAGATTTCCAGGGCCGGTCCAAGACTTTTCAGGGCCCTAAGCAGATTTTTCTTTGGGGAGGGGCCAAACCTACATGACAACACCAGGTGATTCTTCACTCCCATGATGCTAACATTAGCATCATTTGTAATCAGCTTACATCATACCAGTGTTACTATGGCTGCTGATTTTAACCTTACAGGAGCAGCAAACTAAAAAATCAAATGGACTTTGAAATGCATTGTGGTACACTGCAAAAACTAAATCCTAGCAAGTAATTTTTGTCTAGTTTCTGTGCAAATATCTTAGTACACTTGTTAATAAACAAAACTAACTTTTCAGCAAGTGAATAATTTCTTAATATTGATGAAAATGTTTGAGTTCCACTGGCAGATTATTTTACTTTTTTCCCATTTTACAAATGAAATAATCAGTCAATGGAACAAGTAGTTTTTCATCAACATTAAGGCATTATTAACTTAAAAGAAGTTCCTGTATGTTTCAGAAAAGTTAGTTTTGTTTTATTTCAAGTGTTCTAAGATATTTGCACTATAAACAAAAAATACAAAATACTTGGTAAGATTTTTTGTTTTTGCAGTGTATTGAAGTGTGTCTTATATTTTAAGTATTTCAAAGTAACTTCAGCTGGCAAACACTAAATTACAGTAAACAAGTTGACAAGTTTGATTTTATATTTCCCCAACAGAGGCAGCAGAAAACAGGACGGTATTAACCAAAACATTTGTTTTTCCACATGTAATAAAATTTAGTTTGTATTATTTTTAAACATATATATTTTTAATAACATTAGCTTGGTGCTCTTGGTGGTGTGGAGGCCCCAATCAGCCCTCAACTCGCATTGCTTTGGACCGGCCCTGCAGATTTCAGAGTAAAACCTGAAAAGTTCCCGTTTCCTCCTCCAGTAAAGCCGAGCGGCTCCTCAGCTCTTCCGTTTTAAAGTTCACACATGAAACCAACAATATGATGCGTCAGCCTGCGCCTGGCGCTCTCAGACTACACCGCCTCGTCTATTTCTGCAGGACTTTTCATCCCTCTGTTGCTGCACAGCCTCTGGAGCGGCCGCAGCAGTTCGTCCTCTCTGGGCCGGTACGGAACCACGTAGCTATCCTCCTCCAGTAGGATGCGGTTCAGCGTGCGCTCGTAGTTGATGTGCCGCCGTACCATCAGGATGTACTGCTTCCCCGGCTGCAGGTCGGGGCAGTCGCACAGGTTCGGGACCCACAGGAACTCGCGGTGCTCCAGCCGGAAGCGGTTCCGGTACGTGTGGATGATCTGGACGTCGTAGCGCGTCTCCTCGCCTCGGTACAGCTTCCCCAGAACTCTGCCGCGAAACACTGCCACAGAAATAAACAAGAAATGGCGACTTCTGTTGGATAGTTCCCTTTATACAGAGTGGGGTTGTGTGGAGTAGCTGCCTCAGTCAGTATCTTACCGATAGAGAACAGCTGATGGATGTAAGTTTGGAGGACCTTTTAGCATCTAAATAAACTGAGACGTTTAGAAACTGAATAAAGACTGTGGAACATGAAGCTGGTTGTGAAAACTTATTTTTTAATTTCAGTGCTTAAAGTCGGAACTGAACTTGGAAAGAAATCTTTTCACTTTTCTGCTCCATTAACCAAACGGTGCTGTTGTCTCTAAATGTTTTCAAGGCTTTTCTTACTGTAGGAATCATCTGTCTGATGTTTTAACCCTTTTACGCCGGAGTTTCAAGCGTCTGCCTAAATAAACTTTCCTTATTTAAATTGTAAGTAGTTCTTTAAATGTCCTGTGAGATGATATACTTACCCATGTATCNATGAAGCTGGTTGTGAAAACTTATTTTTTAATTTCAGTGCTTAAAGTCGGAACTGAACTTGGAAAGAAATCTTTTCACTTTTCTGCTCCATTAACTAAACGGTGCCGTTGTCTCTAAATGTTTTCAAGGCTTTTCTTACTGTAGGAATCATCTGTCTGATGTTTTAACTGAGAAATGTTTTAAATAATTCATAAACTCCTTACCAAAGTCCTTTTTGCAATACTGTCTCTGGCGTTCCCTTCGTCCTTTAACTCTCTGACATTTTCCACAATTCTCTAAAGAAGAAACCAAGAAGAAGAAAAGTTAGGAAGTCAGAAGACCATAAGGCTGTAGATAAAAATATCTTCAGGGCTGAAGATATAAAAATATCTTCAGGGCTGTTTGCCCAAACATTCTTAAACTGACATATTTACAATAAAAAGTTGCATCAGTTTTTCTTCTCATTAAATGTATTTGAGTTTTGGATGTTGTTTATAAAGTTACACAGTCAAAAATTAACAGAAAATTTGGCTTATTTATTCTGTAATAAGGAAAAAAAATCGGTATTCATTTTTCAAAGCCATATTTTCACCATGTTATTTATTAATTTATTTAATTAGCAAACTAAATATTTAGCTTAAAGCTGATGTTTGTTTTCAGACAAATATATTTAGCTAGCAAGCTGCATATCCAGCTTTAAGCAAAATGTTTTGCTTCACATAAATATTTCATAGACATTTAGCTTGATAGTCAAATATATTTTGAAGCTGGATATGTGGCTTGCTAGATACATATTTTGTTTGGAGCTGAATATTTAGTTTGCTGGCTAAACCTTTGGCTTCTGACTAAATGTTTAGCTAACAAGCTAAATATTTAATTTACTTAATTTAATTGGTTTTCAAACTACAAACAAGCTAAAATATAAAAATAACTATTTAGTTTGTAGCTAAATATTTAGTATCCTGACTAAATTTTTACTTTGGATAAGAATATTTAGTTTGAAACTGACATTTAAAATAAATCCCCTGGTTAAAATGATGAAAGGCTGAATAACTGGAATATTGTTCATTTTTGACTGTGTAGCTTTACAAACAGCAGCTCATGTTTGAGCTGAAGTTTCTGCAGAACTCCATGAAGTCTGAGCAACATTTTGAAGAGTCGTTGAGGAAGCGGCGCTAGTACTTCCGGGTGGAGCCAGAGGAAGGAGGTTCCTGTGGTTTTCCTCGCGCTCCAGGCGGCTGATTGGCTGCTGATGATGCTGCGGGTGGAGGCCGGGAGCCGGGAGACGCTGAGGATTTAGGTCATTTAAAACTGGAAGACAGAAAACAAACAGCTTGGTGTGAACTACAGACTGCAGATCTTCTTAAAGTTTAATAAGCTACATATTTAGGTAAATCTTTTCATGGTACAAAACTAAAATATTGATACTGACTTGGTATCTATTTTACCAATGATTTGGATCGATCTGCTCACCTGCTGCTCATACTTTAATTTAATTTGTAAAACTTGTTTATTTTTTTTATTTAATCTATTACAGTTCTCTTTTTCTTTCTTTTCTTTTGTTTTGTTTTTCAGGATTGTTGGATAATTAATTTGTCATGTTTTCTTACATGAAGAGTCACTTTTCTTTTGATCATGATTCCAGTGACACTTAAGAAAATGTTCTTCTGTCCTAAAACCTTTTTTTTATTTTTTTTTATTTTGTTTTATAATTTGTCACAATACAATGACAGACTAGTACTAATGGAATTTATTGGACTTTTAGGTACAAAGGAGCAAAAAGCTCTTATACTTTTTATATGTTTTTATTCTTCCATTTGGATCTCAGCTGCTTCTAAAAACAACCAAAGCGCTTAAAAAAAAAAACACCCAACTTTTTTCTATCCATAGGTTTTTGGAAAATGAACTAATTCAAAAACCTCTGGAATGTAACATCACAAATCAGCAGGCACTGCCCCGTTACCTAGCAACCCCAGGGAAGATCAGCCCGTTACCTAGCAACCACAGCAAAGATCAGCCCGTTACCTAGCAACCCAAGGAGAACTCCAGCACTTTAGCCAGTTAGTTTCACCACTATATGCGCTGTACAATGGCTGCTGGAAAAGATAAGTGTTTTGTTGTTGATACTGATTTTTTCGTGAAAAATGTTACAAATTTTATATTTTCCTTCCACTTTATTTGTATGTTTTTTTGGACTTTTACAAGAAATCCCAATAAAACGCATTAAAGTCTGAAGTTCTGTAGGACAAATAGGAAAACCTTTGCATCTGTAAACCATTCTGCACAGATATAAATGGTTAAAACAGAAAGAACATATAATAAATAAAAGTAATTCATCTGAGGAGAATTCATAAATATATTGACTGTCCTGAAATGACATGGTTTAAGGAACAGCAACAGAGAGAATTTATGCAACTGGCAGCTTTTATGACAGCAGCGTCACAGGCTAATATGACACTTTTTTAAAAAGAGTTTAACTGCAGATGTTTTTAAACAAGAAATAAAGACCAAAAGAAAAGTACTATTGAAGAAGACATGGGAGCATTTTAGAAACATATTAAAAGTCAAAAGCTGTTAGTGTTGATTGACTTTAGGGATTCACAGAGCTTTCTCATCTCAGTTATACTTTAGGACGACCGTACCATCCAACCTCATAAATCTGCCTCCAGGCTCACCTTTCTCTGCGTTTTCTGGCAACAATTTGAGATGGGTTCAGTTTGGCTGAGATTCACCAGCTGGAAAGGATTTTCCAAGAAGCTGCTTAGATTCATGGCCTCATCGGATGGAGCGAAAGTCTTTGGATTGGGAGCAGATTTCCATGTGGTTCAGGAACATCGGGGAGGTGAGCAGGAATCCAGCATGTTTGTGATCCACACTTATTAGTGCAGATAAAGCAGCTGCGTTCCTCTGAATCAGGGAGGTCAGCGTGCAGATCAGCAGTGGGGTAAAGGTGAATCACCACAGATGTTTTCACTCACTGAACCCAAATGGGCTCGCTCTAATTTGTGCAATTACAATAATTGGAACCAATTTAATCTTGGCTCTGTGGTTTCCTCTCAGAAAGATCAACCTGCAGCTCCGGAGCCGAAAGTTGTTCTGTGGACATTAAAGGATGGCTCTTAAAGAGGGACGCATCAGTCAAAATTCACATTTTGAAAGTTTTTATACTTCCATTTGGGTCTCAACTGCCTCAAAAAACAACAAGTGCTTAAAACATAAACAAACACCCAGTTGTTTCTTGACTACGTTTTTGGTGTCTGGAAAATGAACCGATTCAAAAATCAATGTTGTTGTTGACCTGCAGCTGGCAGGTCAACAACAAAACACTTGTCTTTTCCAGCAGCCATTGTACAGAACATATATTGGTAAAACCAACTGACCAAACATGCTGGAGCTCAGCTTGGGTTGCTAGCTAACAAGCTAGGTTTCACTGGGGTGGCGAGTTGAGGGTCAGTAGCTGCTGATTTGTGACGGAAGGTTTTTGAAACATCTCATTTTCCAGACACCAAAAACCAGCTGGATGGTTTGTTTAAGCACCAGGTTTGGGTTTCGAAGCACTAAGGCCCAAATTGAAGTACAAAGACATGCAAAACCTGAGTTATGCATAGAAGGTCCACTTTAAATTACCCGTCACCTGCACATACTTTAGGTAGATTTGCCCTCACTGTACTGTATCTTATTCTTATTTTTCAGTTTTTTATACATTTTTTCTACTTTAGTGAGAAGATGCATGCCTCTGTGTTTAACTCACACCAGTGGGGTTTCCGGGCGGTGCTGGGCGGCGCCCTGGAGGTCGTGGTTGGAGTGGTGGGCTGGCCTCTGGGGAAGTAGCTGGCTGTGTGGTGAGCCTGTCGCAGAGGGCTCCTCCTGCCGTGGTACTGGGCGTACTGGTCCGGTGGAAGCCAGTACTCGTACTCGATTCCTGGGTTTCTGTCTGTCGCCAGAACCTGAACACAAGAAAACAGAATCATGTTTGAAAAAAATAAAAAATAAATCAACCAATCAGTTACTAATTAGTAAATGAATCAGTTAACCCACCAAACAGAGCGCACATCTTTGGAAGTGTTTACATTGGTGTTTCTGGTTTGATACGATGGATTGAAATGGATTCAAACTAAAGGGTTTAAAGTTGTGTTATGTAACTTTAATAAAAAATATATTTTGCTGCTAAATATGCTAATGGCAGAAAAACAACTTACCATTACAAGAAAGCTGTTTATGTGCCACCATCTGTGGCTACGCTAACTAACCTGAGCAGAAACGACAGGTTGTGCTGACGAGGAAAAGCTGTTTCATAAGCAGCAGCACACAAGGATGATTGACAGCACTAAGATCCGCCCACTGGCTCTGACTGGCTGTTTCTATTTAGCACTGAGAAAAGATAGAGGAGTTTGATTTTTTCACAGATTACCTGTCTCACACCATACTGTTACTATAGTGACACTTTTAACAAATATGTAAAAAATTATTTTTCATAGAAGTTTCTGCGGCTTTAATGTTTGTATTTGTACGATTTGTCGAGTCATGGTTTCCACAGAGGACAGCGGTGCATGGAAATGACTTTCTCTCTTCAAACCATGGCCTTATTACGTCTGCAAGCAAACGTCTTAATATCAACAGTATAGTTTATAAATACTGACCTCTGTTTTGTGTTTATAAAAACCACAACAAATGGAAGAAACTGACTCAGTTTTGAGCTAAACTGGTCTGTTAAATGGCATAAAAAACCAGCAGGAAGATGAGAGAAGAAGGAAGCTGAAGCTCAGCGTTTTCATTGTTCCAGTCTGAATTAAGCAGACTAAACTTTATGCTAACTTTGGAGTTTTAAAGCTGCTGCTCACCACAGATTCTCCTTAACTCCCATAATCCTGCTGTTATCCCCCGGATAAAATCAGCTCTTTGTTCTGGTGGCTTTATGGGACCTGACACTTCAGCAGATGATGCCAACCAACCAATCAGTGAAACCAAACCAATAATTATGACAGTAATTGTATCTGAATATGCCAACTTCAAGGACTAAGCAGTTTTTTCTGATGTTGTAAATTTGTTCCTTGTGTACAGAGTCTTATTGTATTTATATTTTAGCTTTGTGTGAATCAGCATGTTTCTATTTTTCCTGTTCACTGCTGGTAATCCTGAATTTCCCCACAAAGAGACAACAAGGGATATTTTTTTCTTTCATTGCATTTTCTGTTCTAATGTTAGCAAGGATATAGAGCTGTTTCATTCAAAATTAAGCAAATTACCTGAGAAATAAATAGTTATAGTTACATTTAATTCTTTGACTGTTTGTGTTCTGTAGTTTGGTTTAACAGTGTTTTCATTTTCCCACCAAATACGTTTGCTGAGGTAGATAAGATCGGCTTCACATGGCAGTGAATCTAAATATCGGCCGACCACCGATCTAATAAATTTAAGGAAACTGCCACCGATAAATCAATGCATCCCTGGTTGTTATTGCCTTGCTTGTGAAACAGCTCTTACCATCAGATGCAGGTCTTCCTGGGTCGGTCCAGGCACCTCGAAGCTCTCCCAGGTGTCTGCGGAGCGCCGGTACAGCAGCTTGGTTCCAGCTACGCTGTACTCACCGGGAACGCTGATCTTCCAGTTTCCGTTGATCACAAACTGGGATCGACCGTTCTGCAGCGCTGGCGATCAATAACAGTGAATGGAGTTACTGAGTATTTGTGCAAACCGATTCAAATGCGTCTTGTGATGGATTTTTCAGGCTAAGCTGTTAAAGATTTCAGGGTGACAGAGGAACAAATGATGGTGTGGTTATTTAAGGCGGTTTCCATAGCAGCAGATGAAAACAGCACCTCCACCTGCTCTGCATCCCTCCCAAACCACAGCCTGAGCCATTCTGGGTCTGTTTTATTTGCGTCGCCAACACAGCGATGAGAATAGATAACCTTAGAGATTATGTTACTTGGAAAGAAGAAGCCTGGTGCAGAAAGCAGACGGACAGCGAGCCGCTCGCGGGTCTCCGGGGAGCAGATGTAATAATAAGTTTTAAAGCGAGTGAAGGGTAGAGATATCTCTTACCCAGATAATTCCTGCTGTTGTCGGTGACTCGGATGTGAGTGGCTCCAGCCGGGATCATCGTCACTTCGTTGTATCCAAACGGCCCGCCTGGCAAATACAAACACAAGCTTTAGGAATTCACAGAAACCGAAGCAGAAGCAAAACTTGATTATAATGATAAGCTTTATCATTTTAACAAGACACTGCTCCTGTTTCTACTTCCTAGCTCTGGAAGTTAAGCACTTCTGTGAAACGTTTAAATTTGACTTGTAAAAGTCAAAGTATTTTTGCCTCTGAAGCTTCGGAAACGTCATGTGTGACTAAATCTTACCAGTGATATGTTTACAGGTGGACACAGTCATTTCTATGCAGTTGACACTTCTATATGCCTAAAACAACATTTTTACGCAAATTTATATTAATATTTGGTTTAATTGTTTATTTATTGCTTTAGTAAATTTAGGACGTCCACTGGCAGCTTCTACAATCCCTGTTTGCTTCTGGAATAGAGAAGAAATTATTTTCCTATACTTGCAAACTGATGAATGATCTAAACATTAACCAGATGAATTTGAGGTTGTTGGAACGAATGTGAAGTTATTAGAAACATACCAGCAAATAATGGTGTTTGTAGGAACTTGACTACAGAATGAAAGTTGGAGTATTTTTGTCTCTGATTCTTCACAAACGCGTCAACATGCCTCAGTTAGACGAAGACGATCACCTCTATGCAGATGACACTGTCCTAAATATCCCCAAAAACCTAAAACTTATGCAGCTTCTAGATGCAAAACCCTGCAGGTTTTTATCACTGGGACTAAAAATAGGAAAATAATCCTAATATTGTAATACTTTAATACATAATCATCACACAATGTCGTCATTTTGACAATGATTTCTCTCGGTTTACAAGGCGCTGTAAAATTTACAACGTTCAGCTTGTAAAAGATAACCCTCCAATCACTCGTCAGTTTGCCTGAAGCTGTTACTATTTCCTGTTCAAGGTTTGTTGCAGATGGATACAAGGGAAGAAAAACATTTAGTTTTCTCCACAGCATGCAGTCAGACCCTATATTATCCGTGAACCTGCAGATGCCAGTAGAGGTAAAAATGTTTCGGTGGCAATGAGCCAGAACTGCTGGGAGATTTTTCTCCCTGAAATCTTAACCACAGTCATTTTAAATGTGCCGTTAGCTGGAGCCCTTCTGGGAAAGCAGCCAATCACCTTTGTGTTGCAAAGCTGTTTCCATGGTTAATATTCACTCAGTCGGGTAATAACACTCTGCTAAATAAGCCTGAATGACTAATAGCTGTTGGGTGTGAAAGGAAGACTAGAGGCAGGAATTATCCTCACACGGCTTTCTGAAACCACTTCATCGCATTCCTGAGACAGAAAGACATGATGGCGTGTGGCATGAGTGTGTGTGTGCGAGTGTGCGTGTGTGTGTGTCTGTGTGTCCTACCTGCCTCCAGCCCGCTGCTCTGGTACACACTCTTGTGGTGCAGACAGGTGGTGTTGTGCCCTCCACACACCATGCAGGCATCTTCCCGCTGCGTCGAACCCAAGATGGAGTCGCAGCCGGGCTTCTGCAGGAAACATGAATGGGAAACCTTTCTATCGCTGCAAAAACACAAAGTCCTGTCCAGTTTCTACTGTAAATGTCTTTAATAAGACTAAACTAACTTACAAAAGTAAAATTTTTGTGAGATAAGAGCTTGTTTTAAGTCAACAATTTCTTAATAAATCTGCCAGTGTAACTACTTTTTGATCAAAATTAAAGAATTATAGACATAAAACAAGTTAAGTTTACTTGTTAAGTTTATCATATTTCAAATGTTCTAAGATATTTCCACTAAAAGGTAGTTCAATGTCTTGTTGTGAGTGAAAATTATTACTTTTTAATCAATATTAAAGAATTACTGACTTAAAACAAACTCATATATCTTGTTGGAAATTTCTTCCAAGTTGATTTTGTCTTATTTCAAGTGTATTAAAATAGAAACTAGAAAATACGTTTAAATCGATATTCAATAGTTATTAGTGAAAACAAGCTCATATATTTTGCTAAAAAGTTACTTGAAAGTTAGTTTAGTCTTATTTTAAGTGCACTAGAAACTACAGCAGGTATTTGGTAGGATGTTGTGTTTTTACAGTGCACTCAGCTTTGATACTGCCAAGTAATCGTCCCCTCAGGCTCGGATTATTTGCCTCTGATATTGTATTTCCTCGTCTCCAGCTAACATTTGGGGGGAAACAGCATCTCTGGGGCTCATAAGGGAACAGGAGTTTGGAGAGGTTGTTTTGTAAAACATAAAAAATGTCAAAGCTAAAGACAAAGAGGATGAGCTGGATGGTTTGCAGCCTGTGGAGCATCCTGCAGGAGGAGCGATGATTGCTTTCCCTGTTCGCCTTCATCTCTGCAGAGCGAGTTAATCAACGGGGAGGTTCCCAGGCCAGAGAGAAACAATCTAGAGAACCTGTAATCATCCTCAGAAAGCCGCTTTGAAGACACAAAACACCCTGAGAGTCTGTGTGAGCACAACAGGAAATGAGCTCCTTGTGACATAGTAGCACAGAGTTCACTGGGCCTCAGCAAAGCAGCGACAAAACCAGCAAATGACTAACCTAAGAGCTGAGCATCTGTTCATTATCTGGGCTGATAAACTCTGGGATAAACTCTCTGAATTGAGAAGCAAACTGTTTTCCTGACAGTATATCCAATACACTATGCTATTCTAAATGCCAGGTGCCGCTCTGGGATCCTTTCTGTTTACTTTCAACACTGCAGAGTTTAGACGCAGTTAGAAATCCTGCGACATTCAGACATACTTTACATTTTCTCTCATTACAACCACAAAAATAGTATTTTGTCTGGGGTTGTATGTGACAGATCAACACAACTGCAAATCTATACTTTGGAGTGTTGTGCAGGTTTCTGCTAATATGCTAACTAATTTTTAGATGACCACTTCAGTGTTTTTGCTAACTTTATAAAAGGCTTGGTGCTTCCCCAAAATCAGTTTTTCTAGATACATCCAAAAGTGCTTATTTATTATTTAGCAAATAATAAATAATTTATTTAATTTGCCTTTGGAATCAACATCTGCAAATGTCTATGATTAGCAAACATTAGGGTTATTGTTAGCATGAGTAGCTTTTTAGTTAGCGTTGCCTCCAATGTGTCAAACTTTCAGTATGTACATCTAGAGCAGCGTGTCAAACTCCAGTCCTCTGCTGTCCTGCAGGTTTTAGATGTGCACAGGTACAAAACACAGGAATGAAATGGCTTTATTACCTCCTCCTGGTGTAGATCAGTTCTCCAGAGTGCTGCTAATGACCTCATTATTTGACCCAGGTGTGTTGAAGTAGAGACACACCTAAAAGTTGCAGGAGACCGACCCTGGAGGCCTGGAGTTGACCGGTCCTGGAGGCCTGGAGTTGACCGGCCCTCCAGGCCTGGAGTTGACCGGCCCTCCAGGCCTGGAGTTGACCGACCCTCCAGGCCTGGAGTTGACCGGCCCTCCAGGCCTGGAGTTGACCGGTCCTGGAGGCCTGGAGTTGACCGGCCCTCCAGACCTGGAGTTGACCGGCCCTCCAGGCCTGGAGTTGACCGGCGCTGGTCACTGATCTCACGTTTTGACCTGTGCTCCTCATCACCAGCTGCAGGCTGCATCTGCTTCCTGTTTCAGCCTCGGCTGCTCTGACCTTTCCCTGCCCGACACCACGGCCCATAAATCCGCTTATTTACACCAAATGCCGTAGAGAGCATGCCCAGAAACACACACATCGACACATGTAAACACAGAGACTCCGTAATCCTGGCGCTCAGCTGTGCGTCCCCCCTGCTAGCAGATGTCTCTCCTGAGTATCACATATTGTGCAGCAGATCCGCGCTAGTCTCCAGCCTTCTCCATCTGTGTGAGAACAACCTGCTGCAGACTCAGCTGAGCTGTAATGCTTCCTGAAGGCTGCAGTCCACTCTGATGAGTGAACTCTGGCCCAAACGCTCAGCGTGGGACTCACTTCTCCTGAGAGCTCCGGTCAGAGCGGTCAGCATCACTTACACCTCGTCCTCAGCAGCCAAGGCCAGCGTTTCCCAAACTTAACCTGCGTTTAACTCCAGAAGGAGAAGAGCTGTTTGTTTTTCACTCAGCTGACTCACAGATGGAGCCGATCCAGATCAAACAAAGACATGAAACTCTGAGAAAAATCAAATAAAACTGAATGTAGCTGACAGTTTTCTTAACCAGTCAAGTTACAGTTTATTTCTAGAGCAAACAATTTGAGTTACAAAATCAATAAATATTTAAATAAAACCCAAAGCAAAGGCTAAAATAAAACACACTGCAAAAGCCCAGAACCTTTTCAAGCAATTTGGGTCCAGTTTCTAGTACAAATATCTTAATATACTTTAGATATGACAAAAGTAATTCACAAGTAACTTTTCAGCAAAATATGGGCCCCAAATATTCAAAAAATATCGATTAAATAGTTCAAGCTCTTATTTTCTGCTGAAAAGTTACTTTCAAGTTAGTTTTGTCTCATTTCAAGTTTCTGATATTTGCATTAAAAAGTAGGAAAAAAACCTGGTAATATTTTGTGTTTTTGCAGTGCAGAGCTTCAGGACAAAAGCAAAGATTCTCTGCAGATGGTTTATGCATAAGGAGACTTTTTATTTTTATTCTGGGTAAAATTATAAATATTGTTATCCTACAATGGAAAATGTTAAGTAAAAACAAAATATTTTTTATTCAAAGATTTTTACTGGAAAGCTGACTTTGCTGCACTTAAATAATTTAATTTAATAAAAACTTGGCCAAATGTAAAAAAGTGTGTTGGCCCAAATAGTTATATAATTATTTTTTTAATATCAAACATGCAAGATCCTTTATCCTACAAAAAAAAGTATATATATATTTTACTTTCTGTGCTTGATTTTATTTTTATTTTCTTAGCCCAGAGCACTTTTGACTGGTTTCTATGATGTTTATTTTGATAAATAATGTGTGAAACTCACTAATGATGAGTTTTAAACTGGACACACGTCCAGGTGTTGTTGTCATTTACCAGACAGCGTCCGTTGACACACACGGCTCCGGCCTCCGGGTCGCAGGCCGTACCGTCCAGAACGTGACCAAAGTTGTAGTAGAAGTTGTGTCCCAGCGCCAGGCAGCTGAGCTCACAGGGGCTGGAGCCTGGCGGGGGAAAGCTGCAGTCAGTAAATCATTTGTCTTTATGGAACAAGACATGATAAAAGGAAACAGGACTGGGGGGAGAGAGACGCATAAAATGCAGGAAATGGGAAAGATCTGGAAGAAACTGGCAGATAACACCTGCAGCAGGAGACACCTGTGAGCTTTCAAGGCTTCCCAGCTGTGATAAAAGTCAACAAGACGCAAAAATATATTTCACAAATCAGAAGTCAGCGCTGAGGCATCGTTTTATCACTGGTTGATGGTATCAGACAGAACGGCTTGTGCTAAATTTAATTTGTACTTGTAAATCAAATTGGTAAAGTGAGATTAAACGGTTGTGAAATGAAGGATTGTACATGTGGAAATTATTCATGTGCGCATTGGAAATTTTAAAAAGGTGTTTATATCTGCAGAAACAGTTCAGTTTTGTTCAACTTGGAAAAATCTGAATCCTACGGAGGCTCTGAAGTGCAAACCACTTTAACGACTCATTAAACAAAACCACACATTTAAAAACACCTTAATGAAAAACTAGTTCCACACTGAAAAAATAAAACAGGTGATATAACTTCAAACATTTAGTTCATTTTGTAACTCAATTGCAAAATTGAGTTACAAATTTAGTAATTTGTTCCTTTTTGATTACATGTAAAAAATGTACTAAATTTTTTTCAGTGCACTGTCACAGTATTTCACTTAAGACATTTTTTTTACATAACTGAAATAATCTGCATGTGGAACAAATACTTTTAATCAATTTTAATAAATTATTAACTACAAACAAGATCTGATTTTTTGCTGAAAAGTTAGTTAAGTTAGTTTTGTCTTATTTCAACAAGACATTTCAACTTGGAACTAGACCAAAAATATTCTGTAAGATTTTGCATTTTTGCAGTGTATAACATCAATCTTTCTGCTTTCAACTGATTGGACGGTAACAAATCTAAGGGACCAATCAGAAGACAGTTTAAGTTGAGTATTCTAGTTCTAGGTTGTAAAAGTTGTAGCATTTTGCTCTCGTTGGAAACCAAGATGGCTGCTCAGGTTGTTCTTCTCATGCTGACCTCCGTGAAACGTTGTCCATCTGAAGGAGTTTCCGGACACCAACGGCCGGTCATTGAACGCAGCACACTGCATCTCTCTGAAGTCCTCCGAGCCCAGAGGACACACCTGCACAAACACAGACATGCATCATGAGACGCTGAAATATCGTGGTGATCATCATCAGAATTAACCTGCAGACAAGAAAAACACATTTTATAAAAAGCTGAGCTCATGTTTAGACGATGTGGATGAACTTCTGATTACAGCTGGTTTAAAGTTTCATCGTGTTTTAATGTTTCACTTTAGTTTCTAGATGAGCAAAAATGATTTGAGACTAAAGCAGAGAAATAAAACAGATCTGATTGATTGATCATGTGAAAAATTCCTGAAAGGTTCAGAAGTTTTACATCCAGATACGACAGAGAAGAGAAAATATAACTTCTGATTTTAAAGATAAAAGATAACCAGAGACAAAAATCCATCCATCCATCCATCCATCCATCCATCCATCCA
>NW_006800038.1:2009098-2013703 GCF_000485575.1 Poecilia formosa
TCCATCCATCCATCCATCCATCCTCTGCTGAGTCTTGATGTGTTTTTTCTGTAATATCAGAGAAAAACTCTGAGCTGCTTCAACTCATCTGTTAGTTTTTCCTTATCAGGACCGGCTGTCCGAACACACACACACACACACACACACACACACACACACACACACACACACAACACGCTGCAGCCTACCAGCGGCCTCCT
Source organism: Poecilia formosa (assembly GCF_000485575.1). NCBI lineage: Eukaryota > Metazoa > Chordata > Actinopteri > Cyprinodontiformes > Poeciliidae > Poecilia > Poecilia formosa. The sequence goes on from NW_006800038.1 coordinate 2,009,299, forward strand.
CAGACAACTAAAACACGTCTGACTGTCTGATTGTGTGAAAACTCGGGCTGATGCACCAGCCAAACTTCACGCCCTGAAATGCCTCTCAGACGCGCCTTTGTAAAGCAAACACTGTTGTAAAACGGACAGATTTTCTCTGAGGGAGGAAACCCTGGAGCTGCAGTGACCTTGGTGTTGCAGATCTTGTACTGTCTGGGATCTCCGGCACATGGTCCGCCCACCGGGTTCCTGCACACAAAAACAACTTATTAACAGAAATATCACACTTTTGGTTACATGTTTTTGCACAAACTTATTCTTGGATCATGAGATTTTAGTCTGATCAGTTCTGTTGGGTTCAGTTGGGTTGCTAGGTAACGGCCCGGGCTTCTTCAGGGTTGCTAGGTAACAGCCTGGGCTTGCCAGGGGTTGCTAGGTAACGGGCAGTCCCTGTTACCTAGCAACCCCACTGCTAGGTAACGGGTAAAGATATGTGACGTTACATTCTGGAGGTTTTTGAAACTGTTCATTTTCCAGACACAAAAATTCTAATTTAAATTCAAAAATACTTTATTGATCCCAAAGTGAAATGAAATGAAAACCTTCAACTTATTACCAAAAACCAGATGGGTGTTTTTTTTAAGCACTTGGGCTGTTATTAGAAGTACAGACTGAAAAGGAAGCATAAATGTGCAAAATGTGAATTTAAATATTTAGACTACATTTAAATATCCTAAAAGTTCATCCTAAACTAACATGATGAAAGGTTTTAATCTCACTAAGTAAATGTTGATGTTTTTTTGTTACTAAATCCATAAAAACTACATTTTTTCACCTCAAGATGGTCAGAGTCAAGGATAATAACATTTTATATTTACTAAAAACTGCAACAAAAAATTCCCTGAAGACCAGATGACAGATCATCACCTGGTGATGCAGGTGCGAGTTCGCACCGAGGCTCCGCCCCCACAGCTGCGGGAGCAGACAGACCAGCCGCTCCACGCCGCCCACTCGTTCCTGACATGCAGCTGCCGTCGGGCGCGCGCCGGACGCCCCGGTGAGGCGTCACTGGATGGACCCCACTCCGAACTCCAAGAGGCCTGAAGCAGAGCCCAACACAACGCTGACGCCCAATAAAACATGAGACAAACGTTGAAACATTTACACTATTTAGCCTGAACAAGAGGAAAGCTGAGTCAGTTTTGCCCAATTTCGATACTTTACTATAACAAAATCATCCAGCATGTTGTTACTTTCTCTCAGATTATCATCAGATTTGCAGAACATATTTTACACCCTGGAATATTATAACATAAAATGCCATCCAACTATGACGGCATAAATGAGGAGTAAATTTCCACCAAAAAATTCAGACAAATTTGGAAATTAATCTCAGAGTTTCTAGAAAAAAAACAACCACATTTTTAAGACTAAAAAGTAAAAAAAAAAATTACTAGAAAACAAATCACATTTTGAAATTAATCTCAGACAATTTCTAGAAAAAACTTGGACATTTCAAAAGTTAAAAATGATCGATTATTGAAAGAAAATCTAAAAAATTTCTAGCAAATATTTGACTCTTCAGACTCAGAAGCTTCTGAGGTTTTTCTATAAAATTTCTCAAATACAATATTTTTGCCTTTTCCAGCTCAGAAATATCTTTTTCTAGAGAAATTCCGAGTTTAATCTAAAACTTCCTAAGTTTTTTCCTGTCTACAAGGCCCTAATACGCTTCACATCCAACTAACGTAAGAAATTCCCTCCTTAGTAAAGAGCGTATCTGGAGGAGCTGCAGATATTTTCAGCTCAGGTGGAGGAAAGTATTGACATGCTACAAATTTGGCATTTATGGAAGACAATCGTTGTCAAAAGTCAAAAACAGCTACATTTTAATGTCTTACTTCCTGCTTTCTGTGCTGTGAATGCTAACAGCTGCAGTCACTCAGCAGCATCAATCTGCAGAGACACCCTGCGTGTTTAAAGCTGTCATGACGCAGATAGCGATTGTCATCAGCCTGTAATGACTGCTCAGAAAACACCAGGCACAGATTGATGGGATGTCATTCTATGAAAGACAAATGGTATGGATGGAGCTCCAACAAAGCCTTCTTTATATTTCTCCAGGAATCTAACAGGAACATAAATCTATTCAAACGGTAGATGGGACTAAAAATAACAAAGCGGCCCTGTGAGGTTGATGGATCAGGATCAGCAGAGCAAAACAATAAAAGTGATTAGAGAAATCTCTCTGGTTCTCCTCAAACACATTCCAGAGTTTGCGCCCTGGAGGAGGAGTGAAACTGGCAGCCGTCCCACCAGATCCCCACACAGGAGCTGCGCTACGAACACACACATTTAACTCTTTGCTCACTGTGTCCAGGAGGAGCTGGAGTCAAAAGAGGAGTCAAAACAATGAGACCCAGGCGAGGAATCAACAAAACCAGCAGGGTACAAACCAATAAAAAGGTTATGCAGTTCATCCAAACCTCTAATTTCACAGCAGTGAAAAGCAGCAAACACAGTTTATAAATTCCTGCAGACCCCAACTATAAAAGCAGTGTATGTTGCAATGAATGCTGGGTAAATCCATTTAAAGACGCCCTTTGATGAACTAAATAAAAAGTATGTTGCTTCCTGAAAGAGGAAATGCCAAAAATAATGCAAACCACAACATTATTTCAGCACAAAGTGCAAAACTCGACAGTAGCTGCGTTTCTGTGACCATAAAACTGCACAAATTGGAATTTTGAAATTGAAATTATGAATGAAATTGGCTTCATGGAAATGCCACGTTTGAAAAATAGAAAAAAATTCAGGATTTTTAATAAAAAGTTTTTGCACCAGGATGAGGAAGTTTTCTACAACTGGATGTTACTACTGGCAGAAATGACGAAGAAGGCAACAGGAAGTGATAGGACGATGTTATTTAATGACTTATGTGAACAAACTTATTCTGTGATTTTGATTCCACTTCTTATTTAATGAAAACACCATAATTGTGTTTTTTCTACATTATCAAAAAATTACCAGAGTTTTGCACACATTTGTAACGGAAACGCAGATATGGACTGAATCCACTCCAAGTTCGCTCCAGGACGTAGTTTCCTCATTTCAAAGGTAGAAACTGAAGCAGGGGTGTCCAAAGTGTGGCCCGTGGACCATTTGTGGCCCTTGAACTGAGTTTTTGCTTGTCTTTTCCAGCAGCCATTGTACAGCAGTAAAACAAGCTGACCAAATGCTCTCTAGCTCTGCTTTGGTTGCTAGGTGACGGGCGGAACTCTGCTGGGGTTGCTAGGTAACAGGCAGTTTTTTCAAAACGTTTTTTTGTTGTTGTTGTTTCTAGGCACTAAAAAACATTAATTTATTGCCAAAAACCGTCTGGGTGTTTTTTTTGTTTGTTTTTTTTAATCAGCAGAAACCCAAATGGAAATATAAAATCGTCCAAAATGTGAAGTTTGCACTGCAGGTCCCCTTCAAGTCATCGTGTGTCACATGTATTAAATCGCTAATTTCCACAAATCTGTGCAGAACAAAAAGTGACTTCATCTGACCTTTGAAATTAAAGCTACAGGCAGAAGAAAGAAGCAAACTAATTGAGTCTCTTTGACTTTGTGACTCATTCTGCACAAACACACTGAAACCCAACTTGTGCCGCGACTCCCCATAATTTCTTGGCAGGGTCTCTTGAGGTTGCCCTCATTAGTGTTACTCCCGTTTAAATTAGCGTTGATAACAGTTGGAGATGGGGGGGAGCTGGCCTGCTAGATTAGTGAAAACAACCTTTGACCTCAGCAGTACACTCCTTCTCCCTCCTCAGCCTGGAGAGAAAAACTTCATATAGGAAGCGAAGCGGAGGAGAAAAACAAGAGCAAAGGTAAACGCTTCAGATCAAACAGCTGAACCAGACTCATCTTTTCACAAGTACTATTAGAATAAACATGGCACTGAAACGGCAAACACTTCAAAACTTACATTATGCAGAAAGGTGTTGATATAGAAATGAAGAGAGCAGCTACTGATCTCAACTTGCCCAGATGTTGTCTGAGGAATAACTAAAACATTTAAAACAACGGAAACTGTGACAAACAGAGCTGAGGGAGGATTTCAGATGATCTTCACAAACAGTGAAGAAAATGGCAAAGTGTGTAAAAACACCAGGTTAACTGTTCGAGAACTGCAGCACAGAAAGGCATGTTGGGTCGCCAAGGTTACGCTCACCAGGTCTTGATGTTCAGTTTTTATTTTCTTATTCTTTCAGTTCATTATACTAAATGATGCGACTGCAGTCAGATTTCTGTGTGAACAGCTTACAACCAGAAGAAGAACGTTGATATCACAGCAGATCTATTTTATAGTTTATTCAAATTAAAATATTAATATTTACTATGAAAGCTGAATTAAACTAAGTTAATTAAACTAAGTTAAT